>NC_044978.1:127708506-128008506 GCF_008728515.1 Papio anubis | reverse complement strand
GGCTGACTGCAGAAGGGTGGGGAATGCTGCTCCCAGCACTACCACAAGACTTCATCTCTGTTTCATCTCTGTGCCAGTTTTGTGATCTGCATTAGGAAAGCAGCATTCTTCCCTTCCTTCTCATCGAATGTCTGTAGTAGCAGTTCCCAAAAGCCAGTCCCAGAATGGATCATTTGAAAGTGTTGTTGTTTTTACGTTACAAACACAGGTTCCAGAGTCCTGGATAGTAGACTGCGGTCTGGTGGGTCTTTGGTGAGGCCCTGAAGTCACTACTTTTCCAAGTACCTCTAAGTCTTGAAAAGAATAGAAGCCATTGATATGTATCTATGACCCATTTCTTCAACCTCCTTCTGTTTCTTTGTATTACATTTTTGTAAAGAGATTTATATGAAACTTCTATAGGGTTGTGGATTTTCACCATATCCTTATTATCATATAGTCATTTCCCTGTTACTTCTATCACACCAGTTTCTTTCGAAAAAAGTAAATTTTTCCAATCACATGAAATGTAATTACTTCAAAACTTCCAGGCTATGGGAGTGCTTATAAGATCATACAGGAAATTTAATTCAAAACATTAAGTCACTTCTCAGTGCTTGTATAAAATATACACTCTCCACACAATAGATGTAATATCTGAGAACACAGGGATTCTCATCCAACTTGTTCCTTAACATTTTCTTCCATACTCTTCTCATGGTTCTTTTCCTTCCTGCCATATCTGTTGTCCTCCAATTGTCTGGAATCTCAGTTTTGTCTGATCTTGATTCTCAAGATAAGTTTAACACTCTCGGCACATTTTTTTTCTCCAACCTATTATTTTTTAATTTTTAGAGCAAACAATCTGCCACTTCATTCTAGTATTCCTAAATCTTCCATTCTCTTCCCAAGTTAACTTTATGCTAAAAGAAATAATACCGTTACCCATGCTGTTTCAAGCTTTTTAATAGGCTTTTGAAACTGTATCTTTCATTTCTACATGATTCAGTGAAGTTAGACAACAATTTCATGAATCTCATCAAATTTTCCACTAAGTCTCCGAGACCTGTCCCCATAAGATGGCACATACAACTAGCTGACTCCCTTTATTCCCTAGTCCCCAAGCAGTCAGACAACTGCTTGACCATGTCAGCAAACTGCCTGCCTCCACCTGTCTCCTGCTCAGAGAGCATGGCTTGAGAACATGACCCTTAAGTCTGGTGTCACCTCAGTGTTTGAGCCCAGTTACTCTCTAATCTAGGCAACTGTGATCAACTACCCCTATTATTTCCCAAAATCCAGTCTCATATTTTCCTGTAATAATAGAACTTACAATTTTTAGCTAAGTACATGATTCCATAAAATTAGACAACAAAATGAAGACTGCCTTTGCTCCTGGGTGTAGCCATATGAGTAAATTCTAATGATCTGTGCAACACTGGAGAGAGAGCATGCTTTTCTTCAGTTCTTGTTTGCCCCTGCGAGACTTTGCTGAAAGTAGCAGCTGGTTGGATTGTGGATATAATGGCAGGTGGTCTATGTTGGACCATGAGGACATGAGAAACATCTTAGGGCAAACATGGTGGTTGGCTGTGGAAGACCTGGGCCTCTAAGCACCCTAGAAGAAGAATCACCATGCCAGCCTGAACCACTTATTCTCAAATGTTGTGTACATTTGATAAAAACACACCATGTGGTATAAAACATGGTAGTTTGGGGTTTGTATCACTCTCAGCCAAATCTAATCCTAAGTGATTCATAATTTGTTGTCTGACTGTGGGGTTCTCCAAGCGAACACCCAAAATGAGCCATTGGCTTAGTGGATTTGGTAGTCGTAGATGGATTGAAATGTTGCAAAACATTTGGTTAAATCATTTCCAGCAGGATTTTGGAAGTGAAACCATGATCTGATTGAAGCTTCAGGGAAAATTCAGGATGTTGGTGTGTGTTGGCCACTTTATGACACTTTCAGCAAGGTCTCAGCAAAGAAAGATAAACTCAGACCAGAGCTAGCTTATCTGCAAGTAGAAGTAGAAAAGAATATTCTTGGCTCATTGCCTATAAATTCTTGAATACTCAGTAATTCAGGGTCTTGCAGAGATGAAAAAACCTAATTGCATTTGTATCCTAAATGGACTGGTAATAAGCGATGACTGTCTAGCTACACATAGCACCCTGCCCCAACATACTCTTCAAGCATCTTCTAATCATTGTTCTCTGCAAGACAATGGGAGGGAGCTTTGAGGCAAATATCAATTCAAGGAGGTTGTTTTCAGATGGCTCTAAGGGAGCCATAATTTAGGTATGAGAGAAGAAATTAATCGCAGTGGAAGGTAAAAGTCCAAAGCTTTTGTACTTAAAAACTATTTCAAGGCCAGATTTTGGCTAGGGTAAGCCACACATGCAACAAATTGGGCACACACTGATCATCAGAAGCTTACCAAGTTTCTGAGGGGATAATACAGCCAAAGAAACCACAAACTCAGTCTGAAAAAGTCTGATCAGCCTCTGAAGTAATCCCTGGGCTCCAAAATCTGTGCCAGCGGGAAACAGTATATAAAAACTGTGAACCCCCCAGAAAGGCATTGCTTCCAGTGCCCATCTCAGATGTGGTCATAAAGAAAAATGGAGAGAGGAGGTCTCAGAGTGCAGAACTAGGGACTTCAGAGGACAAAGGTCCAAGAAGATATTTCCAGAGACCAGAAGAGAAGATAACCGGGGGTGCCAACCATAGTATCTCCTTTATACTTGCCCAGAGAGACTTCATTGTTGATGCAGATTTCGTGACGATACTGTTTCCCATTTTTCCATTGTATTTTTTTCCCAAATTGCTTGCTTGCTTGCTTGCTTGCTTGCTTTCTCTTTCTTTCTTTCTTTTTCTTTTTCTTTCTCTTTCTTTCTTCTTTCTTTCTTGTTTCTTTCTTTCTTCTTTCTTTCTCTCTTTCTTTCTTTCTTGTTTCTTTCTTTCTCTCTCTTTTTTTCTTTCTTTCTTGTTTCTTTCTGTCTTGTTTCTTTCTTTCTTGTTTCTTTCTTTCTTTCTTTCTCTCTCTCTCCCTTCCTTCCTTTCTTTCTTTTTTTCTTGCTTCTTTTTTTTTTTAATTGTATTGATTCTGTTTCTACTTCATAATTGTATACTGGGTGTGGGAGTAGAGAGGGAAGAAGGATAGATAACTAGTAAAGGTGTAAGTATATAGAGTCCTTAATTTTTTTTAACTTCTGAACTTTTCAAAGAAACTTACAATGTCAAACATACTTATTGTTCTGTTATAAAGTATCAGTATAATCTTGGATTTTTTTTTCTCATTCTGTAGATGGCAAGTTAATTATGTGTGATAGAGTAACCTTACTACTGTAAATGCAAAACAAAGCGAGCAGAAAAAGCAAAAAGGTTCATAAAGTTAAACATTGTGCATTGCATTATACTTTAAATGACCTCCTGCTGGTTTTGAAGGAAAACATCTAACTTTATTCTATTCTCCCTTGGTATTAGCTTCAATTTCCTTTTCAGGCTTCTCAAACACACAATAAGCTTTTGATTATCAAGATTTCAAGTGCTCTACTAGACAGCCAATGTGTATGTATGAATGGAATTACTGAAAAAGCAACTTGACTCCATCTAGGGAACTGTTTTAGTGAGCCTAAGCGATTCTCTGTGACTATAGAGGAAACTGGAAAGAACTATTTGGCCTTATTTTCACAATTGTTTTAGTACCTCCAGGGAAATGCACAGAAGTGTAGCAGAGAGGCATATATTATATATTTCTTGTTTGTTTATTTATACCCCACCTTATCCCAGAAAGGATTTAAGATGGCTTATGAAGAGGCATATGGTAACACAAATTCACAAGAGGTGAGAAGACTGAGGCAAAACAAAAGCGTAAGGAAGTAAAATGTTACCAGGCATCAGGTTAGTATATTAAAAGTACAGCATGAAATCACATCCATTTGCCAAAAGTGGGCCACCAATATGACTGCTTAAAGAAGAAGATACTGTTATTTATGCTTTTTTATCATCTTCATAAGATAAAAACCAACCAACAGCTCCAAAGAAGCATCACTATTTTGAATAGACTTGTTTCCTGTGGGCCCTTATAGAATGAATTACGTCCTCAATTAGCTTTATAGCAAATACGTATTTTATAACTTTATGTCTTATAACTTCCCCCATTATAAGTTGATAAAATCATTCTAAGGCACATTTAAGTTGAAGTATTTATCATATGGTGGATGGGGGTGGCAAAAGGCAATACTTTGGGATCCAGAAATACATAGCTCTTATTAATTGACTTAATCCAAGGATAAATTCTGAAATTCCTAGCAGCATGGAAGAACTGTATGTCTTTGTGGCAATTATTTTCTTCTTTCACATTTATTGAATATCTATTAAGTGCAAAGCACAATGCTAAGCTCAAGGGTTTTTACAGTACAGTCTTAGTACCTGCCTTTATTGATGAGGACAATGACAACCTCAAAAACTGAAATATAATTATCAACTATCAGTTATGATACATTGGCTAACAGAAATATTTAGAAAGTCAGTGACAATTAAATGAAGACAAGAAAGTCAGTAAGGACTGGGCACGGTAACTCGTGCCCATAATCCCAGCACTTTGAAAGTGCCCCTAGGAGGGGCAATTGCTTGAGGCCAGGAATTTGAGACCACCCTGGGCAACATGGTGAAATCCCACCTCTACAAAAGTACAAAAATTAGCCAGGCATGGTGGTGTGTGCCCGTAGTCCCAGCTATTCAGGAGGCTGAAGTGGGAGCATCGCTTGAGCCTGGGAGGCAGAAGGAGCCAAGATCATGCCGCTGCACTCCAGCCTGGGTGATAGAGTGAGAACCTATCTGAAAAAGGAAAATAATAGTGAGTAGGATTTATCTGGCCATGGGCGGAGGTTGTGTTGTCAAAGGGAGAAAAGAGAGAATGATGGGAGTAGAGGAGGGTGGAGAGGGGTGAGGAAGCAGTTAGCAGAACAAACATCACACACAAAGGCCCTGAGGCAGAAGCATTTGATACATTTGAGGATGGAGGGGAGGCCACAGTGGCTGGAAGGAGAAGAGGCTGAGAAATAGGGCTGGACAGATAGACAAAGGCTGGACCATGCCAGACCTTGTAAGACAGGATGAGGATTTTAGACTTTAACCTAAGAATAGTTAAGAGGTCATTAAAGGCTTTTAAACAGGGGTGTGGTCCAATCATATTTGTGTTTTAAAAATTGCTCCGAGTGGCCGGGCGCAGTGGCTCATGCCTGTAATCCCAGTACTTTGGGAGGCTGAGATGGGCAGATCACGAGGTCAGGAGATCGAGACCATCCTGGCTAACACGGTGAAACCCTGTCTCTACTAAAAATACAAAAAACTAGCCAGGCGTGGTGGCGGGCACCTGTAGTCCCAGTTACTCAGGAGGCTGAAGCAGGAGAATGGCATGAACCTGGGAGGCGGAGCTTGCAGTGAGCCCAGATCGCACCACTGCACTCCAGCCTGGGCGACAGAGCCAGACTCTGTCTAAAAAATAAAAAATAAATAAATAATAAAATAAAAAATTGCTCAGAGCAAGGTGTGGAAACTGGAAAGGTTAAGGTAGAAGTCAATGTGGAGCAAATTAGAAGGCTCTGGTGTTGCAAAAGACTCAGTGGCTAAGATTAGAGTGTCGTGGGGAATGAAGAAGTGAGAATGGATTTTAGAGGTGTCTTGGGGTTCAAATCAACAAGACTGGTATTTTCGTCTTCCAGAGACCTAAATAGCTATTGCTTGGCAGTGATACTGAGAATATATTTCTTATACAAGTCCTTAGGTGCAGTCATTTTATGTGTCAAGTTAAGTACAGAACTGTATGTTGTAAAACCCAGCTGAACTGGGGATAGAATGAATAAAAGCTAAACAGCCTTGGAGAGAGGCCATCTCATACCCCCTTGAAGAGGAGTAGACAGGACCCAAGGCAGGGCCAAGATTCTCTTCAGGAAGTAATTCTCTTCATCTACCTGATCGAATCAATAACAAAGACATCAGTGTCCTCTGCCATAGAGTGTGGGTGGCAAGAATTTTAACTGGACAATTTACAAAGCAGATTCTTCTACATTAACTACTAAAAATCTCTGTAAAGCACTTATGCCACATCCAATTTCTTCTGCACTCGGTGTAACTTCTCATGCCCTTCAACAAAACGGGCAGCACAATTTTGCCTAGGTTTTCTAAATGAAGTGAGTTGCTACAAAGGACTGTCAGGTTGAAGTGGAGGTGAGTCAGCCAACAATAATGACTTTGGTTTTTGGAGGAGGTGATCCCTAGTCTTTCCCTCTAACAAAGCTAGATAACAGGGTCAGTTGTCTATTAAAACTACACCTAGACAAAAACAAGAAATGGGGAAAGGATTCCCTATTTAATAAATGGTGCTGGGAAAACTGGCTAGCCATATGTAGAAAGCTGAAACTGGATCCCTTCCTTACACCTTAAACAAAAATTAATTCAAGATGGATTAAAGACTTAAATGTTAGACCTAAAACCATAAAAATCCTAGAAGAAAACCTAGGCAATACCATTCAGGACATATGCATGGGCAAGGACTTCATGTTTAAAACACCAAAAGCAATGGCAACAAAAGCCAAAATTGACAAATGGGATCTAATTAAACTAAAGAACTTCTGCACAGCAGAAGAAACCACCGTCAGAGTGAACAGGCAACCTACAGAATGGGAGAAAATTTTTGCAATCTACTCATCTGACAAAGGGCTAATATCCAGAATCTACAAAGAACTTAAACAAATTTACAAGAAAAAAGCAAATAACCTCATCAAAAAGTGGGCCAGGGATATGAACAGACACTTCTCAAAAGAAGACATTTATGCAGCCAACAGACACATGAAAAAATTGTTCATCATCACTGGCCATCAGAGAAATGCAGATCAAAACCACAATGAGATACCATCTCACACCAGTTAGAATGGTGATCATTAAAAAGTCAGGAAACAACAGGTGCTGGAGAGGATGTGGAGAAATAGGAACACTTTTACACTGTTGGTGGGACGGTAAACTAGTTCAACCATTGTGGAAGACACTGTGACGATTCCTCAAGGATCTAGAACTAGAAATACCATTTGACCCAGCCATCCCATTACTGGGTATATACCCAAAGGATTATAAATTATGCTCTATAAAGACACACGCACACATATGTTTATTGTGGCACTATTCACAACAGCAAAGACTTGGAATCAACCCAAATGTCCACCAGCGACAGACTGGATTAAGAAAATGTGGCACATATACACCATGGAATACTATGCAGCCATAAAAAAGGATGAGTTCATGTCCTTTGTAGGGACGTGGATGAAGCTGGAAACCATCATTCTCAGCAAACTATCACAAGAACAGAAAACCAAACACCACATGTTCTCACTCATGGGTGGGAATTGAACAATGAGATCACTTGGACACAGAAAGGGGAACATCACACACCAGAGCCTGTCATGGGGTGGGGGGAAGGGGGAGGGATAGCATTAGGAGATATACCTAACGTAAATGACGAGTTAATGGGTGCAGCTCACCAACCTGGCACATGTATACATATGTAACAAACCTGCATATTGTGCACATACATGTACCCTAGAACTTAAAGTACAATAAAAAATTAAATTTAATTTAATTTAAAAAAGACTACACCTAAACTGTGATCCTAAAGTTGTGTCATCTGCGCATGAAAACTCTTTGTTCAGATCTGCCAATAGTGATTTAAAAAGGGACACTAGAGCCTAGTCCCATATTAGCCCACTGAGAAGGTTCCCATTCTCGGTGTATCACAGAGTAGAGTATTTATGAAAATCAATTATCAAGTGTCTTCCTGGAGTTCATAGAGCTTAGAACACAGTTGGTTCCTGTTCACAGAATCAAAAATTGTAGCATAGTCAAAACCTCTAGCCCTACGTGTGCTGCATGTAGAGTAATAGCTAACATCTACATAGCATTGATGTTTAAGGCACTGTTCTAAGAGCTTGATGTAGTTTCAAAACCAACTTATCTTACAAATGAGAAAACCAAGGCCTATGGAAGCTAGGAGGTCACTGAGCTAGGGTTGAACCAGACATTCTTCTCCAGAGTTTGTGCTCTTAAAGACTCTATACTGTTGCCTGGGCTTGCATGCATAAGAAACGGTCATTAGTGTCTCTCACTTGGTTTTTCTCTCATTTTTTTTCACAGGGAAAATCAGGTGTATATCTTTTTGGCAAAAGGAAATGCAACGATGACCTGTGGACTTTGCGCTCTGAGCACACACAGAGCTTTCATGCCACACCTCATTCATATTCAAGCCAAAAAGCCAAGGTAGATGAAGCCTGGTATATGTCATGTTCTTTACTCTCTTCTGCCACCAAGTTTGCTGAAACTTAATATGACGGCACAGTCGGGGAGCTTAATGAAACAGCTTCATCTGTTTCAAAATTTGCTGTATTTATACACCAAAGCAAACCACTCAGACACTGTCACAGGGAACTGTTTTCAATTGCTTTTGTATTAAGCAACTACAGATCTTCCACCAGACTATAAGGAAAGAAAGATACAATCCCTGTCTTCAATAGATTTGTGTTCAAAGAAAGGAACTGGCACTTTTAGTGTGACTCTTAAAGGTACCCCCAGGAAGGTCAGCTTGTGTTTAGAAGTCAGTTGTTGGGTATCCTTGACCTGGCTTACTAGTTCTTTCCTATTTCCCTGGAGACTATCAGGTAGGAAGTGCCTCAGCTTCCTTTCTCCAACACATAAGTCTATCTATATCCCTTCGTACTTCTGGCCCTTCCAGTCTCAGAGGTGGACTCTATAGGTGGGCCTCCAGAAAGTGGGCTGAGGAGGGAGGACCTGCAAGTGTAAGAATAAATTCATTAAATGGGGCAGGAAGAATATTTACAAGTATACCTTAGTGTATAAAAGAAATAATTTACTATGAAGGTGGGGTTTCAAAACAGTAGGAGAAATATATATATCAAAATAAATGTTACTAGGTCTGTAGGTTAACAATTTATGATATTTGAGTACATAAATAAAATATACACACATATATATGACTATACAGCTAGATCAACATTATACCAATCTAGGTTCTTGGTTGCTAGTAGTGAAAGCTGACTGAATAATTTAAGCTGAAAAGAAATGTCTTGGTAGGATTTTAGGTAGGTCACACATTTAATGAGAAACTCATAAAACTGTCTTGGGACATAAGGCCAGCTAGTATGGTTATGAATGTTGTTTGCTGCCCAAAGTTATTTAGCTGAGGGAATAATTAGGGGGTTGAAACTAGGGACCAACCCAGCTTCTGCTCACCAAACCATGTGTCCTGGTGTGTGCTACATCAACCCAGAGAAAAAGATGCCTTATGTCTTCACAAAAAGCTCTATTTGCCAAGCTGTGTATTCAAGGGCCTCTGAGAAGCTGGAGGATGCCTTCCTTTAATTTACATGAGGGCATTGTCTTGGTTAGTCATGGCCTGGTTCTAGAACTAACCTGGTGGGCCTGGAGCCCCTGACCCTGAATACTGAATGCCACAGTGACACTTGAACCCAAGATAGAGCCACATCTACTGAAGTAAATTTAAAGCTGTTCCTGCTATATAAATTTCACTGACTCCACTGGACGGAAGGAGTGGAGTCATCAATTAGCCAAGCTGAATTTGCAACCTAATTGTACATACAACCTCATTGTCTGAGATATGGGGAAGCAAGAATTTGGCTAACTTCTCAAAACACACAGTAGCATATTCCATGTATGTCAAAAATAATTCAGACACTAGAAAGCCAAAATTTAACCAGTTGGTTAAATTTTATAAATTTTAAATAATCGGTTAATTTTTAAATAAATATTTTATGTTTTAAAACAGAAGAGAAAAAATTGATTTTTTTCAGATCTTAGAGTGATGAAGGACTTTAGAATATAAAACAGAAGAAGATACTACAAAGACAGAGATTGACATATGCAGCACAAAATTAAAACTTTTGCATCAGCCAGGTGCAGTGGCTCAAGCCTATAATCCCAGCACTTTGGGAGGCCGAGGCAGGCAGATCACTTGAGGTCAGGAGTTCTAGACCAGCCTGTCCAACATGGTGAAACCCTGTCTCTATTAAAAACACAAAATTAGCTGGGCGTGGTGGCCAGCTACTTGAGAGGTTGAGGTACAAAAATCGCTTGAACCCAGGAGTCAGAAGCTGCAGTGAGGTGAGATGGCGCTACTGCACCCCAGCCTGGGTGACAGAGTGAGACTTTGTCTCAGGAAAAAAAAAAAAAAAAAAAATTTATCAAGGAAACCTTCAATTATAAGGTAAATGAAAAAAAATGGAGAAAAGAAATAACACATAAGATAAATAAAGCTCTAATAAGTTTATCATATAAACATTTTTCAAAAATCAATATGAAAATGTCCTGTTAAAGAAATAGGTGAAAGGCATAAGCAAAAAATGCACATGAGAAATAATGAAGGAATGTGAACAATGTATGGCCTTTCTGATTATTTACTTCATGCTCGTGGATCCAGGCTTGCTGGAGCTACAGAGCTGGGCCTATGAGAGGCTGTCTGGGAGCCCAGCCTGCCACGCACAATGAGGTTGGAACTGAAGGGAGGGGGGAAGAAGCATCTGGAAAAGTCAAATCCAAGAGAAATGATACTGAGCAAGAATGAGAAAGTGGACAGCGAGCAAAGGAGCACAGTCAAGACCAAGTTACAGGTTCAGGAGTCTCTCCCATTTCATTATTTCATTGAATCCTCAAACAACTGTAAGGCACATGCTTTTATCATTCCTATTTTGCAGTGGAAGAAATAAAATCTTAGAAAGCTGAAGGGATTTGTTGATAAAGTTACATGGAGCATGTGAAAGATTCACGATTTCAATCTACTGATGTTTATGGTTTAGCACTGGTCTCCACCTTACCAAAATTATTTATATTTACAATGTGATAGAACAAACAATTTCATGTACTATCATGACTCAGACAATCGCACTTAATTTCCCCCTGGAACTCAAGAGAATGATATTGTCATGTGGGTGAGGCCTCAGAATGCTAGGGTGGGTGTGGGGGTGTTAGGATTTACCGTGCCTTGTTGGGTCCCCGGCTTCTGTCTTGCCAACCTCACACTTGGCTCAACCCTTTTTTCCTAAGGAACAACGGTGTAGACAAAAAAACTCCTCCCTGGGCAGAAGTGCTTCCATAGAGATGCTAAGCTCATTCTTTGAACCTCCCCCTCCTTCCAGCCTTTCCTTTCAGGCCACCCGCCCCTCTTCCTCACTCTTTGCAGCTGCAGAATCACCACTACATCTCTACTCATTGTAAGTGACCAGACTAGGCAAATAGGAAGACGAATGGTTAGTCAGGGAAGTTTGGGCCACCATGATGGGAAAGGTGCAGAGGAAAACATTATGGCCAGAGTCCCTTTGAAACACGCTGACAGTTGACAGATGAGCATCCATAAAATGACAAAGGCCTCCCTGTGTAAAGCCCTTTGCCACCAGCGCTTCTCCCTGGGAAACTAACTGCCCTCAACTGTCAGTGAAAATATTATTTTTTTTGGCTGGTAATTATTCTCATGCCTGTTTCTCTAGCCACTGTAGCCACAGAATAGCCTGCATTTTGTGTATGTGGGTATTCTCCATCCTGGAGGCTGCTGCATCCCCCAAGCTCCCACCCACCAATCCTCTTGATCAGAAGTGATGACTTACCCTGTCGATTAAATAATTACAGCCAGGATAGTGAACTGGAGCGTGTAACTGTATAAAACCTATTTATGGCTGCCAGGAATACATATTGGGAGAATCCTAAGATTTTTTTAAATGATGTCAGTGATCCCCACGGGGCCACGAAACAGATCTGCACACACTCACAGAGTCTTGAGCTTGCAGCAAACAATGGGGACAAAAAAGGATGCTGTATCTGTCCTCAAAGAAGTCCTGCTAATGTGACTAAGCAGTTTCTTATTCTGTTTATTTTGCCTGCCCTATTGCTTTCTGTGACAGAAAATATTACAGAGGGAAAGGGGAGGAAAGAAGACAGAGGGAACCTGAGGGGTCGGGATGTTGTGACAAAATGCGGCAACTCTAAAATACAGAGATCTTCTTTTCTGCAGATTCCTTTATTCTGGGATTTCTCCCAGGAATTAGAAGGAGGTATTTCCCCTCCCAGATGAAAACCTTGAATTCAGGGTCTTCCTTGATCGTTTTTTCTCTAGAGCAGTGCTATCCAATAGGATTTTCTGTGGTGATAGAAACGCTGCATATATCTGCTGTCCAATTGTTGTTCTCATGTGGCTATTGACCCTTGAAATGTGACTACAGTGACCGAGAAGCTGGACTTTAATTCATTTAAAATTGGATTTAAGTAAGCACACATGACTAGTGGCATGGGACAGTGCGACTGCAGGGCTGCCATCGTGACCACTTCATTGCAGTCCATGGAGTATTCGACCACTGTGGGTGTAAGCCTCAGAGGAGGAACTGAAAATTAGACACACATTTCAAATACAGATTCCTCTGAGATTCAGGCCATTCCACACAGGGTTAAGCAGTGGTATGCCCTCTCAGGAACTCTAAAGTTACTCCCTCTTCCTATCCGTGAGTCTTTCCTTTAGAGCCTGACTTTGGGATTTTCTACTTCAGCCTCCAGCTTGGGCTGAATTTTATTTCATGTCTTTGTTTTGAAAAAAGGTGGATGCTTTGCTTTTTTGAACTTCAAGTCCATTTCAAGCTTCAAATGAGAATTTCCTCCCTGTTAGACACCTGATCTACCAACTAGGACAGTGTTTCCTGGGCTCTGAGCCCAGAAATGCCTGCCCAGCTTTTCCCCAGCTTTTTAGCCCAGCTTCTGTCTTGGTCAGTGACACCTGCTGGCTTCCAGTTCCCTCATCTCTGATCTTCCAGTGTTTCCTTCCCAGCCCTTCCTGGCCTTGCTTTTTAGTTTTGAGCTTCCATCTGCATTTTTCTTCCTTACTCTACCATCTTTAGCTTGGCTCTTTTCATGCCCTAGAATTCCTGAGTCATGCACCCAGTAGGATCCCTTTCTTGGGTAGCTTCAAATTTCAAGTACATTTGGTATGTGAAAGAGAACTTCTTGTCACTTTCCAAATTCTTAGTAATGTTTATATACAAATCTTTACAACTTTTAAGTTCCGTGACTACTTTTACATTTGCTTTCACTCTTTAAGTTTTTTTTTTCAGTCTACCGTCCCTTTCTGGCAAAATATTATTTATATTTCTTTATTCTACTGTTTTTGTTTGTGGTTATTTCTTTGTTTTATTGTTTCACCCCCCCCCATACACACATACACACACACACAACACACACACAGACTATAATTCACTAAGTCGTAGTATAAACTCTGTAGATAGAGGCTTTTTAAAAATATGTGTGTCAGTATTTAGAGATATTTATGGATAGATAGATAGACAGATAGATTTTTTTTTTTTTTTTTTTTTGAGACAGAATCTTGCTCTGTCACCAAGCTAGAGTGAAGTGGTGTGATCTCGGCTCACTGCAACCTCCACCTCCCTGGTTCAAGCGATTCTCCTGCCTCAGCCTCCCAAGTAGCTGGGACTACAGGCATGCGCCATCATGCCCAGCTAGTTTTTGTATTTTTAGTAGAGACGGGGTTTTACCATGTTGGCCATGATGGTCTCGATCTCTTGCCCTCTTGATCTGCCCACTTCGGTCTCCCAAAGTGCTGGGATTACAGGAGTAATCCACCGCGCCTGACCAATATTTATGAATATATTTTATATGGTCTTACCCTCCTCCAAAATCCTCTCTTTCACATTATTAAACACACACATAAAGATATACAAAAGCATACTGTAACCTTTAAAATGCCACGTAAATGTGAGTTTATGTCATTATTGCTTCAACAATACTCTTGGAGGCCCACCCTTGGGTGACTATTTCAGAATAGCGTGGTGGCTGTCTTCCCTGGAAGTTGCCTGCTGGCTGTCATGAAGTGTCCTCAACTGCAATTGTCATACATAATTCTGTTCCATTCCTACTGACTGGACCCGATGTGGAGACCCAGCTCGTACATTCTCCCTCCTAGGAATTTGATTTGGGATTGAAAGATAGGTGGTCGGTTTGAGCTCATTGTGGTGGAGGAAATGTAGTTATAGGAGCTTCATAGGGAAACTCTTCTGCCTTCCAAGTAGATTGAGAATATAAAAAAATAACCAAAAAGCGCCTGTAATCCCAGCATTTTGGGAGACTGAGACTGGACAGATCAAGAGGTCAGGAGATCGAGATCATCCTGGCTAACACAGTGAAAACCCATCTCTACTAAAAATACAAAACATTAGCCAGGTGTGGTGGCAGGCACCTGTAATCCCAGCTACTCGGGAGGCTGAGGCAGGAGAATCGCTTGAACCCAGGAGATGGAGGTTGCAGTGAGCCGAAATTGTGCCACTGCACTCCAGCCTGGGCAACAGAGCGAGACTTCATCTCAAAAAAATAAAAGGAAAAAAAAAAAAACAACAGCAGCAGCAACAACAACAACAACAACAACAAATAAAGTAAACAAAAACTCAAACTAAAACAAGCATAAACAAGCATAAAAAATGAAAATATAAAAATATATATAGTATAACGTAACATAATGTAGTTAATTCCATGCTTGTTCTTGGTCTAGTCAGCCATTGTATGAAGCCATGCTCTTCATCACAAGGATAAAGAGGATCAATCAAAATCCATTATTACCTCTGGAAACACAACACACTGTATATCCCATTGATGGCTCAAGGCTTGTGACTAGCAGAGAGAACATAAGTTGTAAGTGGTCATGGCGATGGCCTTGTGAGCCACTTGTATAGTTTGCTGTTTCTGTAATGTCAGGGCCTAGGGAACCCTAAGGGGCATCTCCATAAAATCGATTGACAGGTTTCCTCTTGTCAGGCATTATTACTCTCATACCTGGCAAAAAAATTACATGAATTCCAATCAAGTCATCTTCAGCAAATGTTTATTTGGAATGTAGGTACATAGCTCCCACAGTGACTGCCTCATTTCCCATCAAATCAGTAGGTATCCCCTCAGGCAACACATACTACTAGTGTGCATGGTATTGTATGTGTGTAGTGGGTGCACGTGGAGCGAGGGAAGGAAGGAATGGGTCTCAGAGGCCTACAAGAGGTAATGCTTGTGATGACAGTGTTCTCGTTTTCTCAACCACTATGACTGTATCTTTGATGTCTCTGGCTTGAAGTGACATCTCATGATATTCCCAATAATAATAACTATCCATTGATTACTGTTTTCATGTTTAGGCTGAAAAATATTACATTCTCTTATTCTCTTATACATATTTAATTATACAATTATTATTCTCTTATACATATTTTCACGTAGTCTGAGCCCAAGGTTTCCGCTTCTTTGTCTAATTTGAGCTATACACATGCATACCAATGAGATTTTTTCTCTGTTGCTACTCATGAAAAAGACTTATTCCTCTTCTAAGACTGAATTCCAATGAAGAGAAATGAAAGAGCAGAAACAGACACTTATCCTTCCCTAATGTAAATCACACTTCAAAGCCTAATTTATCTCATGTAAGAGACATCCACTTATGCTTTAGAGAAAGGAGCCAAGAGAAGTCTACCCATCTTTGAAAGGATAACGTTCACTCAGACAGGTTGGATGTTGTGAATGGAGCTTCAGAGAAGAAATCATAGAACTTAGGTTTGGTCCTGATGCAATTACCCATGAGTCCTAATCATACCACATGAGGCAGTTTCCTCATCAATTAATTTTTTTAATGGAGATAACAATACCCATCTTATATTTCTCAGAGTTAGTATAAAGGCCAAATAAGATAAGGTATGAAAGCACTTAGAAATAATAAAAAGTGGCAACAATGTAAGACAAGCATGTGATGACAAGCATGGTTTTACATGATGGCAGACTAGACCAATGCAATGTATGTATAATTTATTTATGTGTGTGTGAATTTTCTTTGAGTCCAATTTTTTTAACCTTTTATTTAAATGTTGATCTCACATCTCCTTTCATAAAACACATTTTCGGTCATTTTATCTTTACAGAAAGAGAATATTTCACCACAAATTCAAGATTTAAAAAAAATTGCAGCTAAAGGTCTATAGGGGTATAAATCTAAATGAGTCCATTAACGAGAACTAAAAAGTCAGTCCATCACAAATGAAAAAGGCAAGTAAACATCAAGTTTAATGAAATCTAGTTAAGGAAATAAATTACTCTTTATTTCTCTTTTCCCCAGTGCCAGTGTTTCATGCCTAGGTTTGTGAAACCAAGTGTTTGGAGATAAAGTTAATTCTAAATGTAGTTTCTCAACTATTTAAATAGCAAGTCTTTCTCATGTTTACTTAAACGCACACAGAGCTGCATGGAGTCCAAACACTGAACACTTTATATACTGACACTATGTAGTATCAGTGCAAATGAGAATCTACGTGATAAGAAACATCATACTTATACCCCATTCCTTTCTGTTCCAAATGGAATTTTTAGAGACAAAAATCCTTGAAGTGAATAATTCAAAAACTGAGATTTTAAACATCATAACGAAAAGCAAAGTTGACAAGCAGCTTCATGTGCAATGGTGTATGGTAGAGATTCTTCGTTAGACCATGAGGCAGTCAATTAATGATTCCCACTTTCTATAAACTGTTTAACAAACATTCCACAAGCATTTATGGAATGTTTATTACATACCAGTTGATATTTTAGGCGTTTATACTATATATGTAAGCAAAAGAAAATATATTCAAAATTAGAAAGCAATAAATTGTTATTTAATGAAATTTATGTTAAATATAGTTTTTGGCTTATCGAAGTTGTTAAAATAGATAACAATAATTTCCTTAATCTATAAAAATAATAGTTATCATTTATAAACCAATGTCCCATTTCAGTGTATCAACAGGAAAAATATTTTTTTCTTTCTGAATTACTTTGACCTTGTAAAACACACACAGTAATAATACCATTTTAACAAAAGAGATTTAGTTCAATAACATCCCACCCTCCCTCCTTGCACATTGTGAGGTACGGTATTAGCAGGTGAAGGTGAAAAATTAATAGGTATAATTTTGTGTATTTTGTTTCTCCTTCTAAGAAAATTAAAAGTGTAAATAAAATTGGAGACCAGAGTTGTGCATGGCACAAATTAACATTCTTGTGAGCATTTCTCCAGCAGTCTTGGCAGCAGAGGAGTACAGTAGAAAGAGCACTGGATTAAGAGACAGAGTCATAGGTTCTACTTCTTGCCTTGATGCAAATTTGCACTATGAGTGCATTACATTCTCTACATTTAAGTTTCTGCATCTGCAAAATGAGAGCTGGATCATATTGATGTAAAAAGTCACTTTTAGATATGAAATTCTCTAATCCTCAATGGTAAAAATATATATAAGACATAAGTCAATATGCAATTTTGGATGTGAAGAAAAAATGTAAACAAATATGCTATTAAATACTAATCCGAAAAATAAATGAAACAAAAACAAATTTTTAACTACATATAGATTAAAACTGTAAAAACAGTGAGTTACATTTAATTCCCAAAACCACAGTAGCCTGTGGAAGGAAATAAAGATGTGAATACTAATACAAAGTTAAACAGCAGCCTTTGCATTCCCCCCTGCAAGAACTAATGAGATGTCCCATACTCCAATTTTTCTCTCCTCCTGCAACAGTGCCCAAATTAAAGTTTTTCTTTTATCCTTACATGTACTGCTCTGTGCCCCAAGGCCAGACAGCCTATGAGAGTGCGTGATGCCTGTGTCTACATCAGTGGCAACCACATTCACCACCTTACATACTCACCTGGTCCAACCATGCTTAGCCAATGCTTATTTCCAGATCCACCACCTGGACCAATTTTACCGTTTTGGTGGCCCCCAGTGATGTCTTCATGGAGGTGAGAGAGGGCTTCCCCAAACAAAGGCTTATATTCCCGGCCTTACTTCTTTCATTTTCTTACAGGTCTCTCAATTAATTTAAATCCTTCATTCAATAAATTTTTAATTAATTGTATATTACATGGAAAACACTGTCTAGAAAACCAGGAACACAAAGGTATTCACAGTAGAAAATGTGATAGGGAATATAGGCATAGAACATGTGATTACAAGTATTTGTTAAAATAGAATTTCTAAGGCTCTGTAAGAAGCATGGTGAATTTCCCCCAGGCTAGTTTGGAAGCCGTTTGAGTGGCATCAATCAATTATGAAATTGCAAGTATCTTCCCAGGGGCAAACTCAAGCTTTCATGCACACGGGTCAACCCTGTTCCAACTCCCTAAAAAGCTTTCTGCCAGTCTAGGAACTATTTTTATCCCTTTTGCTCAAGGGTCTTAATATTAATTAACTAGTATTAATTAATTCTGGGGCCAGACTGTCAGTTCCCAAGTTGTCCCTACCATACCGAGTTCCTTCCATGCCAGGATTCATACCACAGAGGACATGGACTATTGGCTTCCAGTCTGAATTCTAACATTTACTGGCTGGGTGATCTTAGGTAAGTTATTCAACCTTTCTGAGCCTCAGTTTCTTCATCTGTCCAATGGGGAACTTATAAAGTTATTGTGAGGGTTAAATTGTGATATCTATGCTTCACACATACCTTGTTCATGACAGGCCCTCAAAAGTGTTAGCTCTTGCTGTCTCTCTACTCTCTGAAACATTTTTCAATATGTATGCATTTTGACAAGGACTGAATGAAAATGGGAGAAATTTGAATCGTGGGTTATGGTGATAGAGTTGTCATCTTTAATGACATTTTAACATCTGCTGCTATACTTTTATTATATCAAAACTTTTCCTTTTACTAGGTAAAACCTGTTTATGGCAGAAAATGTAGAAGTCCAATAAGTAAAAAGAAAAAAAAAATCACTCATAATCTCATAACTTAGAGATATCTACTGCCAAAAATAAATGATGAAACCCTGGGTTAAAATTGTGGTAAATTATTGGAAAACATCAGTTGCATATTTATAAAACAGGGAACAGCTATTGATGAAGGGCTGACTTAAAAGGAGGTGAGAAGGGACTGATACGCTCAGGTAGGTTTTTGGCTGCCCGTTTATGGCTGCTAGAGGGTCTTGATGACTCTGTCTCTATCCATGTAGATAACTAGACTAAGGGAGCCCAAGTCTAAGGAATCATCATCACAAGAAAGTCTAGTTCATTTAGTGCAAGACCTGGCCTCTGGCTCTCTTTCCTGGGAAAACAGGGATCGTCTTTGAAGACTACTTCCAATTTGTCCTATAAAATACTTAATCAGGCTGGTCTTTAGAGCCAGCCTTGCAGTGGGCCCTCAGTCATCCTCTGCCCCTTCTTACTCCACATTTCTGCCTTGGTGCCCATTGATCCCTCCTGCTGTTTTACAAAATAGGAGATTTTGATGCCACACACAGCCAATCTTGTTCATGCAACCTCCAGCCTTCTTAGGCCTCATCAGCCTTATTTTTCCTTGTAGTTATCACAATCTTAAATACTAAGATACTGCACTTATTCGTATTTTTGGTTTTCTCCCACCTTTACAGTGAGTGCTCCAAACATGGAGGGACTTTCATTTAATTTATTCTGTGATGTATCTCCAGCGCATGGAGCATAGAAGTGCTAAATAAATATTTGGTGAATGAAAATTTTAAAAATAACTAAAGCATAATCTTTTGCTATGGTTTTAATATTTGTGTCCCCTCCAAAATTCTTGCTGAAAGGTAATCCCCAATGCAGTATTAAGAGGTGAGTTCTTTAAGAGGTGTTTAGGCCATGAGGGCTCTGCCCTCAAGGATGGAATTGGTTCCCTATACAAGAGTCAGAGGGAACTAGCGAGACCCTTTTGTTCTTCTTTTCCCTGTGCCCTTTTACCATCTAGGGACATCATGTCCATCCCCTCAAGAGGAGGCAGCGTTCAAAGCACCATCTTAGAAGTAGAAAGCAACCCTCACCAGATATTTAACTGCTGGCATGTTGGTCTTGGACTTCAACTTCCATAACTTTGAAAATAAATTGATGCTATTTGTAAATCACCCAGTCTGTGATATTTTGTTACATACAGCAGAAGAAGTGGACTAAGACATCTCCCAGTGTATAGGTTTAAAAGGTCATTTCACATCATCCACTGTTTAGATGATGGGAAATGTCAAGGACAGCCCACTCAGCATGAAATGGTAGAGGGCGGATATGTGAAAAGGAAGATCCAGCGCTGTCTAGAGACATGGAATACACACGTCACATGCTCCACAGCACGGCTAGGTTATAGCAGGTTTATTTTCACCCAGTTGAGTATGAATAAAATTCTTCACCAATTCTACAAAATAAAAAAAAAAAAATGAGTAAGGCCAGAATATTAGCCTGCTAGGGCTGCCATAATAAAAATAATACAGACCAGATGACTTAGGCAACAGAAAGGTACTTTCTCACATGTCCTGGAGACTGAAAGTCCAGGATCGAGGTGTTGGCAGGTTTGGTTTCCTCCGAGGCCTGTTTTTAGAGACTTATAGATGGTGTCCTCTTGCTTTCTCCTCATGTGGTCTTTTCTCTGTACTGTTTATCCCTGGTATCTCTTTGTATGTCCTAATCTCCTTTTTTAATAGAAATACTAGTCAAATTGGATTAAGACTCACCCTAAAAAACTCCAAAAACAAACCAAAAAATCCCTTATTTTAACTTAATTAACTCTTTAAAGACCCTAACAGCAAATACAGCCATAGTCTGAGGTATTGAGGGTTACGGCTTCAACAGATGAAACTTGGAAAGACCCACCACAGTTCATAATATCCAGTTGTCTAATTTTTGTGGACTAAAGCACTCTGCATAACATGAATATAAAGTTATTTTAGTGAGCTTTTTTTAACCTTAGAGAGAGTTGTATAATTTTGTTCCCAAAAGGCTCTTTCACAGAGGAATCATTTTTGAGTGTTTACTGACTTGTAGTGACTCATGATCTGAATAAATAAAATGTATCTCCAAAAGTGTCAGTTTCTCTAAATATTTTGCAAATTTGATTGAAAATACCATGATAAAGATTCAATGATGTCAGAAATGTTAGAAACCATTGGTTATCACAGGAATGTAAGAATATTGTCATGTGTAACTAGGTAACTCTGAAAGTTTTTGAGACACGGGCATATAAAAAGATTTTATATAAAGGTGATTAGAGGTCTTTCTACCAGATCTAATTTCATTTCTTCAAAAATAGAAAGTAGAAATTAGGTAAGAGTATTTAAATCAAATAAGTAGCATAGAGTGAAACTCTCAAAGATAAGATACATAGGGGCTTTGCAACCAAGGATGACAGGTAGAAGAATACTACATGTGTGGGCTAGAAGGAAACTGAATATCATTTAGTTATTTATTTTAGCTATGAGGAAATGAATTCTTGTAAAGGCAAATTATCTTCTCCAAGAGACAGAATATAAATAGAATCCACACCTACCCACTCTGGTTACCATTCTACACTCACTCTGGTGAGTATATGTGAAATCCAAGGTGAATGACTTGGACTACTCAAAGGCCTTTCTAACCTTGGTAGAATAAAGTTCACAGAATATTACAAGGAATAAGTTCCATCAACAAAATCTAGGTAGAAAATTATAGAGCCTAATTGAAAGAGTAGAATCCAGATTCAGGAGACATTGGAATACCATTTACTGTCTATGTGATCTTAGGCAAGACTCTTAACTTCATTAAACCTAATTGTGTCATCTACACACTGGGAATAACAATAATTCTTGCCCTATAAGCTTCACTGGGCTATTGATGAAGAAAAAAGATGAAGGACTTACAACTCCTGGTAAATATTAAAGTGGCAGTCAAACACTGTGTGTGATAATCATTGTTATATGCCAAGAATAAGTATGCCAATGAGATCTATCTTTTAAGCAGAGAGTTGACTTGAAAATGTAATCTGGGCTAGATATACTAAGAATGAAAATGTCAGTTTTCTTTACTTTCCTGTAAAAAAATAGTACCAGCTGCATAAACCACCTCGGAGCTCAAGTTTAAAGAACACCTTTGCCATTTTAATTAAAGTATAACTGGTGGCCTATAATGACAGTTACATCTGAGAGGAGGGGCTTCTCAAACTAATCCCTAATGTAGAAACTCAGATTAAAGACCTCACAGTGTATAGAAAGACCAGTTCCATAGTCCAGAAGATTTGGAACTCAGATAATATTCATTATGCAGTAGGTCCTAAAGATATGAATGAATTTGGGTCAAACTCAAGATAAAAAGAAAGCCTACCATACGAGGATCTCATTGAAATTGATTCTTCCAAACTAAAAGAAAACCACTGAAAATTTAAGACTTTTAAGGAAGTTTAGTATCCCTGAAAAGGAACAGCTAGAATTGAACATAGTAAGAAATAGTCACATGGACCCCAGACCCGGAAGATTTTAGGTTTCAAGAAAGTACAGCATGGAGAAATAAGAGTCTAGTGCATTAGGATAATTAAGAGGATATGTTAAAATCCAAGAGAAGGAAGAAAGTCTGAAGAAATTTCAATGATAATGTCATTGAGGTCCAGTAGATTATTTCCATGAAACAGCAAGAGTCCATACTGAGACATGGGCAGAGTGAGTATTCAAGAGACAGGGCAGATGGGGAGGGGAGGGAGAAAGCAAAGAGGGAGAGAAAGAGAGAAAGGAAGAAGAGAATAAGAAGATAAGAGGGAGAGGAGGGAGAAAAAAAGGGGGAGTTAGAGAGGAGACCAAAAGGAAGGAGAGAATGAGCAGATGAAAACTAAGAATGTCCTATACTGGAAAGAAGAAAGAAAAGAATAAGGCTCCCTGCCTTAACACACACACATACACTCCTTACTGCCAGAGGCAGATAGACCTGGAATCTAATGAAGTGTAAGCTTTAGGACACTTCACTTACTCAAATCCCCTTTCAAACCCAAAGAAAAGGCCTGAGCTCTACACAGTCGTATGATTTGTTAAATTTGCACTCCTAAGACCTCTTAACCGCAGTTAATCAAGACCACTGGCTCTTTCTATTCCCTCTTCCTCTCCAGCAAATATCACTGAAAGGACCATGCACATTTTGGGATCAAACTAAGAGTAAGATAAGTTAGCAATACTTTTGGTGTGGATTCAATGGGGTCCATAGTCACAAAAACATTAGGAGCAGGGTCAAATTTCACATTGCCATATGGATATGTCCCATGGTGTCAGCACAAGAAAGGTATGGCTGTGGGAGGAGAAATGATGTTTAATATAAACAAAGCTAGAAGCTAGCTTTGGAGAAATTCTTCCAAATATTATAGCTCATACATGAAAGAACTTTGATAGAGATTTCCCCAAATTTGACATTCCTAAAGGTTTGCATGATATAACTAAAAACAAGTTATGAGGTTGCAGAAACTATTGTAAATACAAACAAATTAAAAATTCTCTGATGATTCCAAAGGATAAATGAAAGTATTTTTCTATTCTTTTGTATAAATATTACTAGGATTGACAGATAAAATACAGCATACCTGATTAAATTCGAATTTTGGATAAACAGCAAATACATTTTTAAATTAATTCATTAATTTTTATTGGATATTATATGTTATAATTATATCTATTTATAGAGTACAAAGTGATGCTATGATACATGTATACAATGCGAAATGATTGAACAAGCTAACCAACATATCCATCACCTCAAATACCTATTATTTATTCCTATTGTCCAACTGAAACATTGCCCCCTTTAACCAACATTTGCCTGTTCCTCTCACACTCCAGTGTCTGGTAACCATTGTCCTGCTCTCTGCTTCTATGTGTTCAATATTTTTAGCTTTCACATATAAGAAAACTTGCACTATAACACATTTTCAGTGTAGTATTTTCAAATATAGAATAGGATGTATACTAAAAAATTATTCATTGTTGATCTAAAATTCAAATTGGACTGAACATCTGCATTTTCATTTGCTAAATCTGGCAGCTCTATATATTCCAAAATCATTAGTGTGTGAAAAGATGATCAATGATTCTGTAGCCAGAAAAATACAGGAAAGAAAGTATTAGAGAGGTTTTTCTGATAATTAACAAAGCAAGCATTATTATTTCTCCAGATTGTGTGATATTTATAGTATTTTGTAGCTTTGTCCTATAATAAATATTCATATTTATATGAAATTTATCATTTTTTTCCTAAGGAGGCCCACAAACCGTATCTGTCCCTGCCCCCTACCCTGCCTCTACAGGATACAAAAATCTATCAGGACTCCCAGGAATAGAATGGAAAGGACAGCCAAAAAGGAATAATGAGCTAATGCTGGCCAAATACATTAAAGGGAGTAAGACGGTATTTTACAACTATCAGCGAAAAGAAATATTTGAGCATATGTAGAGCCATTAACAAATAAAGAAAGAAGTGAAATTAATAATGACTCTAAAACAGCTGAGATAATGAACTCCTTTTTCAACTTTGTCTTTGGCAAGATAAATAAGGAAATGGAATTTGCAGAATTAGGAAGTAATGAAGACCTTATGAAAATAGCTATTAATATATGGTAGGTAAAACATGCTTAGAAAATCAGAATAAATCAGGGTGACTGGGAAATATGTCTCCTGGGGTACACAGGGGAGCACATAACGAAGCTGCTAAACTACAGACCATTGTTGTCAACAATTGTGAAGGCTAAGAGAGGAAATCGAAAACAAACAGAAGGAAATGGGAAAGAAAGTGAAAAATATAAAAAATTGTTCCCAAATTCAAAATGTACATTTGAATTATTTAGTAACTCAAAGGAAACAGAATACTTATTAAGGAAATTCCATTAAAAAAGTATTAAACTTCATCAGATTACAAGATTGCACAAGATCCAATTATTTATATGTACAGTAAGGAGGATGTCAGATAAAAAGGACATACAGTAACAGAATAGGTATGTATAGTATTCTAAATCATGAACATTTTATACTCAAAATTATTTTTAATTGGCTGGATAAGGAATATAGTGATTTAATTAAAGTCAACTGGAGTCATGTATAACAATGCTAAAATGTAATGCTGAATAAAAAATAATGGACTACCATGGAAGTTGATTGGGTATGAGGTAGTCTAATTGCCAGAGTCATAAACTTTCTTACAGAGATTCCCAAAAGGGAAATAAACATGAACTATAATTGATAACTGTTTCTCACTAGAAAGATATTTCAGCATAGACCTCATGAAGTCAAGGAGTCATAGAACTGGAAGGTACTTAATATAAGACAGGCAAAATATTTTTTCATAAGGCAACAAATAAAATCTACAGAACTACCAGTCAATGGAGACCTGGTACGGTCTGGTTTATTCATTTTGTAGATGGCAAAGTTAAGGCCCAGAGAAACTAAACAACTTGCCCAAGGTCGCTAGAGACAAAGCTACGACTGGAAAACAGATCTCTCTGATTTTCTTTTCAATGATCATTCCTTCACATTTTGTTGTAAGCTTCATAAGGGTAGAAACCAAATTTGTTTTAAATCACTGTTCCCCCTGTGCCAGCCACACACATACTTAATATGAGCTAAATGACTTCATGAAGCATGTGCATAATTCTACTGCTATTTTTCTCTACTTTTAATTAATAACACATTCCTCCTCATCTTTTCCATTGGTTTCTAATGTCCTATGAGCAAGGGGTCTTGATTGAGACAGCTACCATTGAGGTGCCACAAGCAAATAACCACTTAATTCATTGTTTTAAATGATGCTAAGACCACTATGAGTAACAGTGGCACTAAAGCCCACACAAAGACATTAGAATTAGCTCAAAATTTTTGTACTTAAAGATTTGTAGAGTTATTCATGACAACTCTTTCAGGAATGTGTGGGTTTAAATGAATTCCGAGGGAAAGTGATCTGTAGAGAATTGAGATCACGTATGTGAAGAATCTACTGTAAGCTTCATATACTCTACAGCAAAATAGGGGATGTTCAACAAATGTTTATTTCCTGTCTAATCTTTGAAACAGCACAACTTCAGCTGCGATCACTTATGCATCATGAAGACAACCTGGAATGCCAGTAGAAGCTATTGTTAACGAAGGACTTTTTAGAAAAGATGTTTGAGAAGGGCCAAGAAGTCTCAGTGAATTAAATGGTTTCAATCTACAGCCTTCCAACTACATTAAGACTTGATTCAATTGTCAACTAACCTTGCAACATTAATGAAGGTGCCTTTTGTACCCGTAAATGAAATTACCCTCTGTTTAGTGAAGACTCCAGAATTTCTAGAGAGAAAGGGCTTATGAGAAGCAATCTGTTTGCAGATGCCACGAGAATTACATAGCACATGTGCTGTTGAATTTAGATTGTGTATTTATTTATGGTAACTGGAGGATTTATTTATGGTAACTGCTCTTGGAGATTATCAACATTCTAATATCCATCTCTCCCAAAGCCATATCTTGGGCTCTAATGGCTTATGCCCCTAAAAATAATAAAGAGCTTAATCTTGGACACCTTGATGTGATGTAGGGAGGCCTTCATCACACTAGCCTGAAAAAGGTCTCTCTTCACTGTGAATAACAAATCATTTGTTTCTGGGAAAAACCACACATAAAGAGTGACAGCAGAAAAAATGGAACTGATTCCCTACTGCACCACCAGGCTGGGATACAGCCTTAAAAATGATCTCTTAAATCTAAAATGGCTAAGTAGGAATCTCAATCTAGAAGTAGGAGAGACCAAAACAACACTTATCTAATGTAGCCCTAAGTGCTGCCAGAGCTCAGAGGCCAGCTCTCACCATGGTTAAATACATTTGGAAGAGAGTTATATTTTTAAATGTTGGATTTGAAGGCCTATTGTGATTTTTTTTGACATCAAGATTTTAGGGTTCTTGACTGCAGATAGACACAAGGTGATGCTCCTCATCTATCATTTGGATGCATGCAAACAGCTAAATTCATGTTTAAATACTAATACGTTACTCAAATATATTAATTTTACTTGACTCTTTTTTCCCCAAAATTATTTTGGCACATATATCCCTCTTGAATACCCAATCTTTCTACTCTTGGAAAACCAGAACCGGGTCACTTTGCATTAATCCTCAGCATTGTATTAAGACAGAGCCTTTCGATGAGTTTGTGTCCTTTGTAGGCACATGGATGCAGCTGGAAACCATCATTCTTAGCAAACTATCACAAGAACAGAAAACCAAACACCACATGTTCTCACTCATAGATGGGAACTGAACAATGAGATCACTTGGACTCAGGAAGGGGAACATCACACACCGGGGCCTATCATGGGGAGGGGGGAGGGGGGAGGGATGGCATTGGGAGTTATACCTGATGTAAATGACGAGTTGATGGGTGCTGACGAGTTGATGGGTTCAGCACAGCAACATGGCACAAGTATACATATGTAACAAACCTGCACATTATGCACATGTACCCTAGAACTTAAAGTATAATAATAATAAAAAATTAATTAATTAATTTAAAAAAAAAAGAAATACAGATTCCCTGTGCCTATCCCAGGCCTACTGAACCAGAAACTCTGCGGGTGGGGCTCATTAATCTGTGTTTTAACCAGCCTTCTGAAAGATTCTAAAGTATGCTCGTGTTTGAGAATCACTGCTATAGAAACCTGGAGGTTAATTTGTAAGAAATGTAAGAAAAATTGGGAAATGCAGATGCAAATAAAGTCAAATAAATTTCAAAAAAAAAAAAAAAAAGACAGAGCCTTTCTAGGAAGACAGATGGGAGGAGTGTATTCTTAGCTGACTTAGAAACTAATTATAGAAAAATTCAGTGACAGAGTTCTTAGAGGCTCAGTGAGAACAAAGCTGAGTTCAGACATGTTTCTGAAAAAGCATATGCATAAATTCCATTTTGTCTTAAAGAAAATTCAGTCTTCTTTTCACTCAGTGTCTGTAACTCAGATTTAAAATTCATCTTCTTTCAGTAGAGCATTGTTGCAATACATCCTTTTTTGATAATAACTCAAACAAGCAAAAAAGTCTCGTTACTCAATAAAAGAGACAAAATGGTGGTGGGGTTTTTGCTGTGACTTTTTAAAAATAATATAGTTTAGAAAATCACCCCAAACAATGCCAATTTGAAGGTTCAGCATTTATTAAGCTCCAAATACACGTAAGTGTTATGCTGAGCAAAGTCATTACAAAGATATATAATACATGTTTTTGGATAAATCTAAAGACTAATAATCAAAAAAAAGGCAGGGGCACATTAACAGTAACTATGACTCAAAGCAACTATAACCAGAAATGACCGTGAATTCGATATAAGTCAATAGATAAGGATCATGAGAATATCTATAAAATCTTAGGTTATATCAAAAGTACTGAAAATTTTTAGTACAATGAAGGGCATAGTTTTGCTCTATTTGATGGTGGTTAAATCATATCTGTATTATTGGAGTGAGCTCCGATATCACATAGTAAGAGGGCTGTAGACAAGCTGGAATATCTTGAAATAAAAATAAAAGGAGAAAACTAACTGAACATGTCCTGAAAAGCAGCTTCAAGAACTGAGGATGGTTAGTCCTGGGAAGGGGGGATAAAGTGGCACAAGCCAGTTATCTTTAAAGAGCTAAACAGCTGTTGTGTAAAGAGGGACTAGATTCCACCAAGCAAATCCAGTATCAGTAAATGGAAGTTAAATCGGAGAGCTCTGGAGAATATAAGAATTTTCCAGCAATTGAGGCTGTCTTTAATTGGAATGTGCTGCCTCTGGAAAGTGTGAACTGCTTACTTGGAGAATCGCTAAAGGAAAGGCTGCAAGATTACTCATGGAGGTTGTTGAAGAGGTGGTTCATACAACAATGAGGCTTCGGCTAAGTGGCTCCTTTGAGATCTCTGAGATTCTAAGTGTTATATTAGAGGAGTGAAAACAGGCAGTGGAAGAATGGAGCATGAAAATGAATGCTGACTGTAATGGTCTGAGAGGCCCTGTACAAGATGTAAGACTTGAACTGATATTTGAACAGCAGCAAGGATCTCAGGACACAGTGTCGAAGAGAGAGTGCATTGTAAATTAAAGAAACAGCGAAAACAATTGTAAGTAGATGTTATCCTTGGAAAGTGACAATATGATCCATAGAAACAGTATGGGCTTTGGAGTTGGATCAACCTGCATTTAAGTCCCGGCTAACTGTATTCCTGTAACTGCATCTTCACCTGTGATTTCAGCTAATAAATCATACTTTTCCCAGTACCCTATCCTCTTCTTAACTCCAAACCAGTCCAAGGGACATACCCATGGGTCTCATAAATTTCTTAAACTCAAGGAGTCTCCCACCAAAGTGTCTCTTTTTCATTTAAAATCTGCTCCTCTTTTTATATTATCTATTTTAGCCAAATCATTACTGAGTACCCAGTTGTCTGGCCAAAATGTGTCAGCTTAGATTCATTCTTTTCCACTACTGACCATACCCACTGCCAATTCCTACATCCTGGCCACTCTACTCCTTAATAGATTTAGGTGTTTCCTCCTCCAGGGCCACCTACCATTGCTTTGGTCTGTTGTTTACCTACACTCCTAAGTGATCTGTCATACTCATCGCCAATCTTACCTCATACATTTGCTGCTTAATGTGTTCAACAAATTCTTATTATCTCTATCATAAAATTCAAGTTACTTAGTGTGGCACACAAGGCCCTTCATAGTCAAATCCCTGTCATTATTCAACACAACACTATTCTACTCTCAAATCCAGCCCTAGTGAACTTCTTCCAGCTACCCCATTTCTTCAGGTGTCCAGTCTTTTCGTTATGGAAATTCTTGGGCTTTGAAGACTTTTTTCCAGTTATCCTCTTGGTTTACCCTTTGTGAAGGTTCAGCTCTGATATCATTGCCCCAGAAGCCTTCCCTGAGCACATTTTTTTCTTTCCCCCACCACTTTGTCACTGGTTGGTGAGCTCACTGGTTGGTGAGCTCCTTGAGGGCAAGAATTGAATCTTCTACCACTGTAACCCTGGCACGTGGTAGATACAAAGTAGGTACTTGTGGAATAAGTACCTACTTTTTGTTTTGTTACTAAGTATACAATCTTGAACTTAAGTTCTATGAACTTCACTTTAATAATTTATGAAGCAGAAATTATATTGTTTATTTTATTCCTTTTGTGGGAATAAATGAGAAAATAAATAATAATTAGGTCTATTTTGTGGCTTGGAGCACAAAGTGCTTGGAAAGTTGTAGCATGTAATAAAGCTGAAGCTAGGGAAGGAAAGATGTCAGACTGAAGATGCTTGGTTGAAATGTGGAGAGATGGAAATAGTCCTCCTCGTTATTATTCTTGAAGTTCAATACCAACTCTAGGAGCACAACAGTTCCCAAGAGAATTGGAGATGTCACCTGTTGACAGTACGTCATGGTGGTTAAGTGTCAGAAACACCTAGCTTCAAATCCCAGCTCTGCAACTTATTACCTGTGAAATCTTAGGCCAATTATTTAATCTCTTTGAGCCTCAGATTCCTTATCTGAAAATGCAAAAATGTGTTTATAAGAAGGTTGTTAAGATGATAAAGTTAAATTAGATAGGATAAGTAAATTACAGAAGCTATTTGTTGGCACTCAGTAATAACCATAGTAGACACTTAAATGTTATTTACTATGTCCCAGGCACTAAATTGTTTACATTTATTAACCCATTTTATTGTCACAGCAATCCTATGAAGTAGTTTCGGTCATTAGCTACAATTTACATGTGAGGAAACTGAGAAACAGAGAGGTTAAGGCTCTTGGCCAAGGTGATACAGCTAGTAAGTGCACCCTAGAAAATGCTGAACAGATGGAGTCTCCAGATATTATTAGTTTTCTCTCATTACTGGTTTCATGCTATTGTCAGTGCTGTGGGTAAGTGAATATCGTGGCAGATGCTAGACTTCTTGGTTAAAGGAATACTTATCTCTGATCAGATGGTCACTGTGCAGAGCTTGGCAAATTTCAATAGTGTGGCTCTTTGTTTTATCTCTAGAAAGCAGAACAACTCAATTTTGAGGTTCCGTTATAATCAATACAAGACTAGTTATTATGAATAATACTGAGTCATATCACGATTGCAATGTAAAAATAACAACTGCTCTTTTCATCTTTTTTCACTTTCTTTGTTGTTTGATAATTTGTGTGTCACTAGAATAAATTCATGTAAGTGTTCACCTACAATTCCTTCTGAAACAAAGTGAAGCATTACTTAATTTGAATCTATGTTTACAATATTGACATAAGATTTAACTTATGATAACAGCAGATCCAAATATAAACAACTTGTAAAACAGAAAAGGCTGCACTAAGGTCTCTATATATAATGAATATAAGTTCATTATTTCTATTTCTTATCTGATTATGTTTGTACTTTCCTTAGTCTGACTTAAAATGTAATAGTGAACCTAGCTCAGAGCAAGCAAATCAAATTGTGACACTTCCTGAAGTCCAGATCCTGGAGATTCCATACAATTAGCCAAGCTCAAAGAACAGCCAGGGGTAGGATGACTGCCAGTCCAAACCTTCGGCCACAGCTTTGTTTTCGTCATCATGCTCCCCACTAAGTTCCAACACCCAGTTCAAGTTTCATTAGTGCCATCTCTAAGATTCGGTCCACCTTGATATGCTGAAGGCTACTACTGAGAGAAAGAAAAACTTAGGGTTCACTTACTCAATTTCCTAAAATACATTTCATTTTATAAAATACCTGCCAAAGTCAACTGATGGCAGATTCTAAAGACATCTTTAGTTTACTACCACTTATTGGACACTCACTAAGTGCTGAGCGCTCTCTCAGGTGTGGGTTCACAAGAGAATGAAGCACAGTTCCTGGAAACTGAGAACTCAAAGTTGAGGAGAAGAGCTCTAAGCAACAGAACAACTGCACAGTCATACAAATTGTTTGAAAGTTGAGGCACATACTGCCCGCAAAAGAGGATGTAAAGATAAGGAGGGCGTGGGAGGCCTGGGCTTCTTGTGGTGACTGACAAAGACAGGGATAAAGAGCATGGTGAAAAACGAATCTTGAATATAGCGGGGCTTCAGTAAACATTCGTGAGTGAAGCAGTGAGCAGGGATCTTAAAATTCACAAGCCGGCCGGGCGCGGTGGCTCAAGCCTGTAATCTCAGCACTTTGGGAGGCCGAGACAGGTGGATCACGAGGTCAGGAGATCGAGACCATCCTGGCTAACACGGTGAAACCCCATCTCTACTAAAAAAAATACAAAAAACTAGCCGGACGAGGTGGCGGGCGCCTGTAGTCCCAGCTACTCGGGAGGCTGAGGCAGGAGAACGCGTAAACCCGGGAGGCAGAGCTTGCAGTGAGCTGAGATCCGGCCACTGCACTCCAGCCGGGCGACAGAGGGAGACTCCGTCTCAAAAAAAAAAAAAAATTAACAAGCCAAGGGCTGTGAATTACAAGTGACATCTATTAATCATTTGAAGGTATCCAACTACTGTATTTGGCATATTTGGACACTACTCATCCAGGAATGGAGAGTGGGGTACGTGGGACATATACCGCATCGCTGTTACACTCCAAGTGTAAGGACTGGAAACAAAATTTCATTCCCATCCAAATGGGCCCTTTGGGGCCAGTGAAGATACTAACCTGGTCACTATTTTCACACAAGCCAGTTTCTTCCCACTACCTAGCTACACAATCTTTACAAGGCCCTCCCCTGCCCTTGTCTCTTTGTTTAGTTCACTGTTAAACATCAACTGTACTGTTTAGGATTCTATCTCAATTTCATTAGGAGTTTATTAGCTTCACTTCGGAGTCCTCTTGTCTCATAAATAAAGCGGGGGAGCAGATTGACAGAGGGAAAAGCTGAGGCATAAAGCCAGGAATACTACTCAGTTCCCTTTGGGATGACTTTCCATCCCCATTCATTCTCTCAAAAAATCAAAAAGATTATGCTTCCAGATGACTTGAGAAAGTTCCTGGTGACTGCTAGTGTGGAGACAAGATGAAGACAACTCAAGAATCAGCCAAGGTGCCCAGCCACGTGGAATCCAAGTGGTGCGTAAAGTCATTCAACGTGAGAAGGTGGGCAGCAGGGCCTATGTTCATAGAGAGATTTACCCAGGGAGAACAGCCAAAGAGAGGAGAGATGATTGAGACCTGCCAAGTTAGGTGTCTGACGTTTTTTAAATTATTATTTTTTTTATTATACTTTAAGTTCCGGGGTACATGTGCAGAATGTGCAGGTTTGTTACACAGGTATACATGTGCCATGGTGGTTTGCTGCACCCATCAACCCGTCATCTACATTAGGTATTTCTCCTAATGCTGTCCCTCCCCCTACTCCCCGACAGGCCCTGGTGTGTGTCCTTCCCCTCCCTGTGTCCATGTGTTCTCATTGTTCAACTCCCACATATGAGTGAGAACATGCAGTATTTGGTTTTCTGTTCTTGTGTTAGTTTGCTGAGAATGATGGTTTCCAGCTTCATCCATGTCCCTGCAAATGTCATCCCTCACAGTTTTGGTGAGTGACTTGATACATTCAAATTACAATATCTTCATTTCAATCTTTCAGAGGGGAAAGCTACCAATTGAATCAGAGATCAGAGGATTTTTTTTAAATGTTTTTATTCCAGTAACTTTAGGTGTACAAGTGATTTTTGGTTACATAGATGAATAGTACAGTGGTGAAGTCTAGGATTTTAGTGCACTTGTCACCCGATTAGTGTACATCATACCCAATATGTAGTTTTTTCTTCCTCATCTTCCTTCCACAACTCCCCCTTCCAAGTCTCCAATGTCTGTTATACTACTCTATATACCTTTATGTACTCAGATTAAGTCCCACTTATGAGAACATGCAGTACCTAGTTTTGGATTCCTGAGTTGCTTCACTTGGAATAAGGGCCTTCAGTTCCATCCCAGTTGCTGCAAAATACGTTATTTTGTCTTTTTACAGCAGTAGTATTCCATGGTGTGTATACCACATTTTCTTTATCCACTCATCTGTTGATAGGCATTTAGGTTGATTTCATATCTTTGCAATTGTGAATGGTGCTACAGTAAACATACACACGCAGGTATCTTTTTGATATAATGAGTTCTTTTCCTTTGCGTAGATACCCAGTAGTGGGATTGTTGAATTGAATGGTAGATCCACTTTTAGCTCTTTGAGAAATCTCTATGTTTTCCACAGAGGTTGTGCTAAATTACATTCCTACCAGTGGCATGCACATGTTCCTTTTTCACTACATCCATGTCAACACAAAGATCAGAGAAATTTTAGGCCACTATTCAAGTAAGTTTGCCATGCTGGAAAAGGTGGTGGGTTACTCTCTGGTGGCCAAAAAGCTAGAGCGGGTCAACCCCCTGATCAAGGAACATAAATTATTTGTTTGCTAAATTGATAGTATATGTTTACAATGTGATAGGGGGCGCAGAATCATTTCTCCTTAAGGATTGTTCCAATTCTAATAATAATTATTATTATAAACAAAGGCTGTCATATAGTGCAGGAAGTCATCTAAGCACTTTCTAGGTATTAACACACTTGGCCCTCACAAATACCTTATGAGATTGGTACTTTTACTGTCCCCATTTTACAGATGAAGCAATTGAGGCACAGAGAGGTTATGCAATTTTGCAAAGACATGCAGCTGGTAAGAACTGAAACAGTGTCTATACTTACGCAGTCTGGTTCCAGGGTACTGTCTTTTCATTACTATAATAATTTAGTTCAGTAAGTAAGGCATCCAGCTATCTAAAAAGATTCTGTGTTCACATAGACCTGTTGTTAAGAAAGTCTATGTCGTGACGTTAACTCAGAAAAGATAATAAAAGGAGATTCATGTGGGGTTTATTGGCATAGTGAAGGGAACATTGGACTATGAATATGTGATATATGAGTAAATTTATACTCATGATTTTTATTCCAACTGACTCCTAGCTGTGGATGCCTTGGTTATGTTCATTTCCTCATCTGTAAAATAGAGATAATGTACCTGCCTTGCAGGATTATAAAATTAAATAAATTTTTACAGGCAAATACCTAGAGCACAGTAAATGTAAATAAATGCTATCACTAACAAGTTCAGCCCCTGTGCTAGTGATTTCCCTGTTGTCTGCCATTCTCTGCTTACTCTTCTGTTTTCTTCCCAGACATGCCAGGCCTGGAGTCTGCAATCCATATTTCCCAGAGCACCTTGCCTTGGATTGCTGTAGATACTGACTACTAAAGGCACTAGAGGGAGTGTGAAATGCAGAAGGGGGAGACAAAGGGCTCCTTCTGCTCTCTGGTTGCTAGCAGCCTCATCCAGTAGCAAGAGACGCTGCATCTCTGGCCTCCAGCTTCCTGGGTACAACCAGCACTACCTGTCGTAAGAATCACAGGTACTTACCACAGGCATCAGCTCCTGTCACACCAAATCATCTGCCCTGATGTATCACCCCACCTTAGAGATGATAGCTGTTTCACGCAGTTCTCAGAGTTTCTAATACTAATCCAGCATTACCTTTCTGTTCTTTCAGCCTTCCAACATCTCTCTAACCAACCCCCTCTGTTACACTCTCTTTGTTTGAAAGACCTAGAACATTTTCTGTTTTCTAACAGGATCCTGATATTGATAGCATCTTCTAAAGCAAAGGTAGTTACATCTTATCCAGAGGTAATTCTGCTCAAAACAAATAATCTTCCAGAAATCTTCATAAGTCATAAAATGTGCTTGGTATGAACATTACTTACTAATGCTTTCGGTCTGGTCTTCAGCAAATTGTGCAGCAGGCCACCTTATAGTGTGGCTTGCAGTTACATGTATCTGAATATAAGGGCTGTTTCTGTGTCTCATTACCTGTGTGTCTCTGAGAAGTCACCTAGCATGAGCCTTGTTTATACACCTATAAAACATGGTTAGAGATGCTGACTTTCTTGTGAGAATCTCATGGAGTCACACAATGAAATATTTGGTCTGTCATTAATCACTGTATACATAGTTATTTATCCAGATTCTCTTTCTGCACCCTCCTCTCCAGGGTCCTGCTTTGCTCACCTTCCTTCAGTCTCTGCCCAACATCATGAATCAGGATTTGTACCTTGGTCTTGTGCCAATTTTAAGACAATGTTCTACCTTCTCTTCTAGCTATTTTTCTTAGCTGGCCTTGTGGAATAAAATGCTCTGAGCATTCTTCATGGAATTTGAGCAGGTATGGTAGATTTGACTCTTGTGGAGGTCAGAATCTTACTGTGATCTCTGCGAGCCAGAATAATGCCCCGCCCCCACCAAAGATATCTATGTTCTAATCTCCAAAACCTGTGAACACGTTACCTTACATGGCAAAAGGAACTTTGCAGATGTGATTAAGTTAAAGATCTTGTGATGGAGAGATTATCCTGGATTATCTGGGTATCTCAAATGTAGTCACAAGGGTTTATTATAAGTCAGGCAAGAGCATCAGAGTAAGAGAAGGAGACGTGATGACAGAAACAGAGTGAAGTAATTTCCTAGGAGGCCATAAGTCAAGGAATCCAGGCAGCCTTGAAGCTGGAAAAGGCAAGGCAGTGGGTTCTTCCCCAGGATGAAAGAACATAGTTCTGCTTCCTCTTGGAACTCATTTCAGACTTCTGACTTCCACAACTATAAGATGATAAATCTGTTTTCTATTAAGCCACTATATTTGTGGTAATTTGTTATAGCAGCAAGAGGAAACTAATACAGCCTCTGAAGTCACATTGTAAATATTGTTGCTTTTTCTATTCTAATTCTATTTATTCCTTTTTCTTGGCAAAACCAAAGTGCTCACTGAGGGGAAAATCTAAGAACACTTGTCTCTTTTGATAAGAAGTATGGAAGAAAAAAAGATCAAGAAAGGTTAGTAAATTCATAAACCAATGCTTTTCTTTCTATGGAATCATAACATATTTAATATGCCTGTGATGACAATATTAACCGCTGTGTTAACATTAACTTGAATCTTGAACTTTTCCACTTTATGGCAATAGACCATCTTCTGGTGATGACCTAAGGTAGGGTTTACCAACTCAACCGCCCACAGGAACTAGGTAAGTAAGGTAAATGAATAAAGCAATCTAGGCGTTGAATTAGACAGGGACTCTGGGAAACTGAAGCAGAAGAACTAAAGGGGCTGCTTCTCAGTTGCAGACAATTGTTGCCATATCAAATGCTAGCCACTTGTGGTTATGTAAATTCCCTCTCATTTTAAGTAATTACTCAAAATTTTAAAAATACTACTATAATATGTTTGTCAAAAAAGCCACTTCAATCTTTATAGTAATCTGCCTGTCAGTGTTCCATTTGTGGCCTTTGCTTTTAGTATCTTACTACTTATTTCCTCCCTTGCAAACATCTGATGCAACATAAACCACAAAGTCCAAACTCTTTAGGTGAGGGTCCAGATCTGGTTGGTCTTAGCTTAGAGCCCAGACAACCTGCATGACTTACACATCCTCACCCTCAGTCTGTGGGTCCCTTCCTCTTTCTTTCCTCCTTCCAGCCTGAAATCCCTCCCCATCTGCATTTCTTAATCTTTTCCACCCTTGAAAGTCAAGCTCTAGTGTCAGCTCCCTGTGAAACCCCCTGAGCACTCCTAGCTAGAAATGAGGTTCTTGCTCCTTGGTACTGGTACTCCCTCAGCACATTCTGCGTGGTGCTCTAGTTACCTGAGTCCATTTCTTACCTCCTCATCTAAACTGTGACGTCCTTGAAGATAGGACCTGGCTCCCTCACCTTCAGGTTTTTGAGAGCTTTTGCAGGTACTAATTATCCAATCTACAATTGTTAACTAGATGGACTTTGAGGGAATGTGTGAGAGGAGGAGGATACTAGGTATTCTGTAGGTCCTACTAGGCAGTACAAGAGCAGGTAGCACAGTGGAAAGTGTTTTGGAGTCAGAGAGACCTGAGTTCAAGTTTTGATCTTGACACTTACAAGCTTCCTGACCAGTAGTAGCATGTTGCTTTCCATTTGTTCCTTTCAACTTTCCCAAATGCCCACCTCACTTTTTTCAGAAATAAACGAAATAACATATGGAAAGTCTTTAGCACAATACTTGGTGGACCCCATGGGCACACTCTTGCATACTCTCTCTCTCTCTCACACACACACACAACAGTTCTAATTAGAAGTTTCCAGAAACCTCTTTTCTCTGAATGATGTTTCAGCTCAACTTTATGAGACCAACACCTAGGTATACCTTTTTTCAACCAAGAAGGAAGGTTGAAAAACTACCACAAAATTCTATGACCCTGCTTCAGAGTCCTGAAGGACCTTTTCTTGAAATTTTCACATTTTTCTCTGCCGAGTTCTTTTTTTCAGCCATTATCACATTAGCCTAAGAGAACAGAACATGAGAACCAAATTGCCCCCTGCCCCTGAAAAAAAAAACAAACAAACAAAAACAAAAAACTGAAGCACAAAGAGAAACCAAGTTTGTAGTTTGAGATCATCTCATTAGTCTCACTGCCTTGAAATCTTTATGTCCAGCTCTTGTGGGCCAGAGCTTGTCCTCCTATCGCGATGGCAGAGATCAGTTCCTGGACTGTATGGATAATTTCAGGGAGATGTGTGATTCTAACCTCTGAATGCCAGGCTGACTTTCACAATTCATAGGCTAGCATTGGGAAAAACAGCCTTTGATCATCTCAGCTGGAGCTAACTTTATTAGGAGCGCTTATTGAAGACTGTGCACACGCTGTCCTTTTTGCCCACCCACTGTCTACCCAAGACGATGTAGCGGCACATGGTCTCTTCTGACTCACGGGAATCATGCCTAACGTTTATTTTATTTATTTTTAAACTACAGCTCCCTCTATAATGACTTGTCAGCCGCAGTCCTCATCACTTAATTGTCAAAGGAGCACCACACCAAGATCAAAGCAGCTGATTTGATAGAAGGAAAATATTAGGATAGCAAAAAGAAAAGAAGGAACAAAGGAGGGAAGAGTATAGAGTAGAATTGGATTATATCATGACTCTGGAATATCTCCTTCTGCTGCTTTATGTCTACTAAACCTTCACAGCCAAGCACCTTATATACCTAAGATTCATGGGCAACATGGGGCTCCTGGGCAAGTTATACTGTATATCCCCAAAGAGAGGCCAGTAAACTTTCAGGGGCTCAGCCATGACTGCTGTCTCTGGACTTTGAATACACATTTCCCACTGGGTTCTGTTTGGCCACTGCCTGGCTTCGCAGCTGTGCTGATTGCTCAGTAGGGAATGCCATGTCTGTTCTCCAAAGGAATTTAACAAATTAACTATGAACAAAGTCACTTGGACACGACATAGATTCACACATGCTGTGTCATGCCAAGGAGAAGCTTGTCAGCTTGCTGTTTTCACAGATATGAAAAGAAAATTCCCAGGACCCACCAAATGGATGGAAATACAACCATGTTTAGAAAAGAAGGCAGGAGATGAAATGAGGGGAAAGGGCAGCACTGCAGGCCAGGATGAAAATCCCTATGTAGACCTACGTTAACAAGGTCACACAAAAAGTGTATTAGTGATAGGAAAAAAAGTTTACGGTAAGTAAATCCTCACAGATTAGAATAATATCTATACACATACAAAGATATACACAATGATTTTAAACCAAACAATAAAAGAGGAACTATTTCACAGAATGCATGGTTCCAAGGTTTGTGTTTGGTATTTTATGGACATGGTCTTATTTTAACTCATGCAGTGATAATTCATACAACGAAGTACATGTTCGTGTGGGAAGATAATGGGGAAGACTGAAGCTCAAAAACAGTTAAAGAAGTAAGTGCAAAATGTCACATGTTGTGTGATTTTATTTCTATGAAATATCCAGAATAGATAAATCCATAAAAATGGAAAGCAGATTAGTGGTTTTCAGGGGCTGGGAAGAAAGGGGAATGGGGAGTGACTGCTTAATTGGTACAATTTCCTCTTAGAGTGAGGAAAGTGTTTTGGAATCAGATAAAGGTAGTGATTACACAACTTTGTGAACACGCTAAATGTTACTGAACTGTACACTTTAAAATGGTTACTTTTATGTTATGTACATTTTATACAAATTAAAAGAAGACGTTACATAAATTTGTCTAGAATTACACAGCTACTAAGTGATAGAGCCTAGATTGGAATCCAAGTTTGCCTAAATCAGGTTCAAAACAAAAGAAGAATAACAGATAAATTCATCAGTGGTTCCTATGTAGAATTAACAGCACTTCCAAACACATAGTATTCTTATACTGACCCTGGCACTTGGTGTCTGCCACTTCTTCCATATCCTTTCTCCTCAGTTCACCAGCTCCAGACTGTCGCCTGATTAACTTCTCATCCTGCAGGATTCTTTCTGCATCACCATGACAATAACAGACACTTGCATATATTTTTTACTGTGTTGTATTTTGACCCAAATTTATTTGTGAGACAAAAAAAAAAAAAGGTTTATCATGATGGTTAAGTTCAATGTCCTGATTAGTTAAAATCAAGAACCAAATTATTGCCGAAGTGTTTTTTTATAATAAATATCTCTAGGTAATGGGAGATCATTTTTACATGCATTTTAGGTTTATCTTTATTCTCCAAATTTTGTACGCCAAATGTAAATAAGCATTGGATTCAAAAAAATTCTTAAAACTTTCTATCAACTTTAATACATTCATGGTGTATAGAAGTATATTTAATTTTGTCATTAACATCCATCCTTATTGTCCTTAAGTGTTATTTTCAAACACCGTCACTGAAAACACAAAATAAAAGATTTATTTGCTTTATTACATTTATCTTTAATTTATAGTACTTCAATACTGTTTGTTTGTTAAAAATAAAAAATAAAAAGTTATCCAATCTTAAATTCATATTTTTAAAAATCTTATTTTTAGCTGTGTTATGGGTTTAAAGGGCTTTGTGAACCGGACTAAAATCCAGCCCCCACTAATACATTGTTTGTGTGGGTAAATATATCCTCAAATCTCAACAACCCACATAGAAAAACTCTAAATACAAACCTGCTTAAGTGGTGAACTGCCTGTGCTGTTTGTCTCCCACAGAGCCACTGGTGCTATTGTGGATGAGGAAACCAAGGTCAGAGGGGTTAAATGATGTACTGGAAGCCTCACAGTTAATTATTGCCAAGTTTAGCACTCAATTCCTCAGAAGCACTAATTTCTCAATCACAAATTTAAAGCATAACCAATGTTGGGGAAGTGACTTTTATTTTCCAAGAGAATTGGAATATTTTCCACACACTTGTACAGGAGACGCCTCTGTTAACGCGTCTGCAACTGTTTACAATCTGCCACTTTCTAGTTATTTTAAGTTGGGCCCTGTCAACTTCACTAATATTGCAGAACGCTGATCTCCTAAAGGCCAGGAACAGTTTGCCAGGAAGCAACTATGGCGGCAAAGCATAGATAAACGAGCTAAAGGTCATAGATGGCACCGAATTTTCATGGTGAAACTGTGCAGCCATGTTTAACACTCTGCATAAATTCCTGGATTTGGACAAATAAAATTTTGATTGATTACAATAAACCCTTAAATGAAAAAGCAGTATGTTTTTGTTTGACTTAATTTGAAGCATACTAAAGTCGTACTCTATTTCTACAAGGAGTGGATAGCAAGAATGTTCAAAGGGCTCAGCCTATTTTTTAAGCTGTCATTAGAAATGATTAATATTTAAGAGAAATCAATAAAAATTGAATTTGAAAAAAATCAATATTTAAGCAAAAGCATTACAAATCACATGACTAACATTGACACCCTTCATATATTAAAAAGGTTTGTTTTTCTGTGGCATGTGGGTAAAGCTACAACTGTATGAAGCAAAATTCTAAAGTGGTGATGTATTAGTAGGAGCCGTAGGGATAAATCATTTTGAAAATCAACCTCAGTCCTTTAAGAAAAAGAAAAACATTGGAATAAATGCCAGCAAATATTCAATCTCACTGTCAAATATATATTAAATGTAAGTATATATGGATTTGTATGTACATCTATTTTTAGCAATCTTTCTTCCACCCCTTCTTGCTCACACAGTGTCTATGTCCAAAAAGCAGATGTGATTATTTAAAATGGTAAATATAGTTGTATTTCATTTTGGTCATGATACATGAAAAGAATAACAGTATTGCTAAATTCAAGAACCATGCTACTCTCACAATCCCAAAGGACTCTCCAAACAAATATATACTCTTTATAACTAGGTATAACTTCATCCTCAATTTACTGTAGGGTTTTCTACCCTGGTAACCTAAACCAGGTCATGCATGAGCTGCACAGTTTCTTCTTGTCCCTTCAAACATTAGTGTCCCCAAAACTGGGCCCTTCTCTAGTTTGTACATCACTTTTTAAGAGCAGCCTAGTCTCATCCCAAGAGAGATGCTACCCTAGCATTATCTGCCTGTCCTAACGACATGTGACCCAAGAAAAAACAATGGAAGAGAACATTTGCATTTATTCTTCTATTTCTAATTCTCTTACTACATCCCCCATTTTAAGATCACTTCTGTCATTTCACCCAGATACCTTTTCACCCTCATGTCATTTTGCACTTCCCCATTTTCATTCTGTCTTAGCCAAAGTAGCTTTGACAGACAAAGAAGAGTTTGCTTTCTTAAAGGTCAATCCATCTACCAAATTCCTCTTCTGTAACATGTGTTCTTAGCCCGAGGTTGTTAAGAGACTTTGAAATCTAAATCCTTTAAGCATTAGTAATACAGGTTTTCTTGTTGCTATACATGGGTATTTCTGCTAATTAAATATTATCTCTATTAATAAATGGGCTAGGTCTTGACCAAAACAAAGTGCTGAGATATACACACAATTTAAAGGTGTAAACCAAACTGTATCTGAGACAGATCTTAATTAATTTAGAAATTTATTTCCCCAAGGTAGAGATAAAAGAAAAGATAAAGGATCATGACCTATGACACAGCCTCAGAAGGTCCTGAGAACCAAGGTGATCGGGTTACAGATTGATTTTATATATTTTAAGGGACAGCAGTTATAGGCAAAGATATAAATCAATACAGGTAAGGTATACATTGGTTCAGCCCAGAAAGGTGGGACATGTCAAAGCAAGCATCTTCCAGGTCATAGGTCGATTAAAACATTTCCTGTTTGGCAGTTGGTTGAAAGGGTTAAGCTGTGCCTGAAGAGTTGAAATCAGCTGGAGTTAAGGTAAAGGAAGGGTTATAGAAGCCAAGGTTCTTGTTATATAGGTGAAGCCTCCACGTAGCAGGCTTCACAGAGAATAGATGTGAATGTCTCACTGGACCTTAAAAAGTGTCAGACCTCATAAAGGAAGGAGATTCTCTACAGAATGTCAGTGTCTCCCATAAAAGACAGCTTTACAGTGCCATTTAAAAATATGTCAAAGAAATATATTTTGTGGTAAAAGACTTTAATTTCCTTCAGGACCTGCTATCTGTTATGTGATATTATTACAGAGTGAGAAATTTGATGTCTTATTGTTACAAAGAGTCTATTTTATCAGTGTTAAGATCTTTGTTTTAATGTTAATGATGATCAGTTGTATCTAAACTCCAAAGGGAGAAGGGTATAATGAGACATGTCCAACTTCCACTTCCCCATCATGGCCTGAGCTAGTTTTTCAGTTTTGTTTGAATCCCTTTGGCTGAGAAGAAGGTCCATTCAGTCAGTTGGGGGCTTAGAATTTTATTTTTGGTTTACAAAATAAAGTAATAAGTACTTCTAATATGATAAAGATTTTACCATAATTGAATAGTTATACAGGAAGAATAAAAGGGGACTGGAGAAAATTATAGTATTATAAGTATAAATATTAACTTGTTTGAAATTTTTCTGAGGTGCTTTCTATAAGGAGGCTTTATATTTGCTTACTTTTTTTTAATTCTGAGGCTATTTAACTTCTTGTCAATTACTACATACAGTTAAGTCAATCCAATTTCCTTTTAGTCAGAAATTAATCTTTGAGACATTTGAATGGACCAGTTTTTTAAGAACCTGTAGAATATGACAAAATGCAAAGTCAGCTGAGTGAATGACTTTGTTAGGAATAATATAATCAACATCTATCTCCTGAAATATCATTGAATCAACCCTCCTTGTAGTCTACTGAAAACAATGTGAACTGGGATTTTTTTTCCCCTCTAGGCAAAGGCCACTATCTCTGTCTGAGTCTCCAGTTCAGGAAGATCATATATAGAATGGTGGAAAGCAAAGAACACCTACCCAGTTAGCAAAATCATATGAATCAAAGACAATGATCTTTTAGATAGCAGAGGTTATTTCCAGCTCAATCTCATATCTAGAATCAAATAAAATGTATTTCTATTGTGTGTTCTTATTCCAGGCACTATGTTATTACTAAGTTAGTTCACTCATTAATGCATTTATTAACTCATGCATTCATTAACATACATTTACTTAAGGTCTACTGTATGACTTAATAAGAAAACACACATTTACGTTTACTTAAAGTCTACTGTATGACTTAATAAGAAAACACACATTTAACAAATAACTAGAGTATATAATGACTATAATAGGAGAAAATCTTAGGATATTTTGAGAGCAGAGGGGAGAGATGTTTAATTCACACTGGAGAGAGAGGTCGGGCACAACGTTAAAAGACGAGATACCTGAAATTAATTTTAGAGTTTGACTATGCAGAAGGGTCAGAGGAAGCATTAGTAGGTGAATGGATGTGAGTCCCAGCATATTGTATGTGCTAGAGCAGTTTTGTGTTGTCAGAACAGCACTTTCAAGGCTAGGCAGTGCAACAGGTGAGGCTGGAATGACAAGCAAGGTCCAGCACACCAACGGCTTCTTTGCAATTCTAAAGAATTTGGATCATATCCAATAGGGGATGCAAAGTCTTTGAAAGATTTTAGTTAAGAGAACATTAAGTCAGATTTGAAATATGGATTATTTCCTATGGTGCCTCGGTGGTGAAATGGGATTTGAGGTAGACAAAACTAAAGTAGGAAAGTGATTACAGAGTTGCAGTGGTAACCCAGGTAGAGATATAAGGAGAGTCAAAAACTGTAAGGAAGTGATAAGGTTGGAGACAATGGAGTGAATTCGATAAATATTTAAGCTATAAAATTTGCAAGACTTAGTGAGTAATAATAAATGGGTGCTGGCATTGGAGTCTGAGGAAAAGGGCAGTGGTCAAGAATGATAGGTTTCTAATGTGGGTAACTCTTGATGTCACTCAAATGGAAAAATAAAGAATCTACAATGGGTCTCTTAGTCATTGCAAGCTACTATAATATAATAACATGGACTGGGTGGCTTAAACAACAAACATTTATGTCTCACAGTTCCGGAGTCTGGAAATTTGAGATCAGGGTGCTAGCATGGTACACACAAACGCCTATTTTCCCAGTTTAAAGATAGCTCTCTCCTCATTGTACCCTCACGTGTGCATTGGGGGTGAGGGTTGACAGAGACAGACAGACAGAAAGAGAGAAGCAAGTTCTTTCCTTATCTCTTCTTGAAGGGCTTTAATCCCATTTATATGGGCTCTACCTTCATGACCTGATCACCTCCCACAGGCCCCACCTCAAAATACCATCACATTGGAGGTTGGGCTTCACCATATGAATTTTGTGGAGGCACAAATGTTCAGTCCATTAGCAATGAGAGACATGTTTAGGAAGAAGGTGTTCTTTTCAATCAATTTGAATTTTGAACATTATGAATTTCAGTTACATAAAAGGTATCTGTCCTACCAGAAAGCAGTTGACTGTAGGAACTTGAAGCAGCAGAAAGTCTGCTCTAGAGATAACACTGTAGAAATGGCCAATATAATGACAGTGGTTGAAAATACAAAAGCAGATGAGATCCAGTCCCCTAAGTCACTCTGACAATGAAAATATGGTTTTGTTCCCATAAACACAGCTTACAGTGGTTGCTTTTTAGCCAGGTGCTGAAAAATATTAGGGACATTTTTTATTTTCTCCTCCTTTCTTGTAAGAATATTTTAACGACTGTTTTTCAAATTGTGTATCATGGCTGTTAATGGATTGTGAAATAAATTTAGCCGATTATGATAAATATTCATTTTGAACCAAACGGTAGAGAATAAAACAGACCGGAATAGAGGAGTCTAGAAAATAAAGTGCATAGTATTAATCGTATATAGTACTTTTGTATGTGTATATAAAATTAAACAAAATTTAAGAATACCTATCCTTACTTTATGAAATGCACCTTACTGTAAGAAATGTTTTCTCCTCCATTATATTATATTCTGTCTGTGTGTGTGTGTGTGTATGTGTGTGTGTGTATTTGTTTGCCCTGGGTTGGAGTGTTTGGGATGTAGTCAAAAGCATTTGAATTCTCTGGCCCACACTTAGAGAAATCCAAAGTTGTCTCTTTTAGGTGGGAGAGAAAAGAGAAAATAAACAGTACTCTAAAAATAGCAAGTTAATATTTAACACAGTCAGTGTACATTTGTATTTAGGAAGACAGCTAGAAGTAAGGCAGAAGCAAACAAGTCATAGGTTAAGAAAGAGCTGGAACTACATAAAAGTAAAATAAATATTGGTATGCCAACGTGTATAGAACTCCGGTTTAAATAAAGTTTATTGTAATAAAAAAGTAGATAAGATCAACTAAGAATATGGTATAAAGGTCAGACTGGGGGAAGTACTGGATTAAAGATGAAGCCTTAAGGTACATCAGAAAAATATTGGTGAAGTAAGAAGTGTCCACAAAGCAATTTGAGCAGCAATTATTAGAGTTATAAGGAGAGACAAAGGAGTGGTCTGTCATTAAAGACAAGAAGAGTAAAGAGTTTCCAGATTCTCCTAAACTCTACAAAATCCCCACCTCCAAAATCTCATAGGAGAGGTTGTCAAAAAAAAAATGTCAAAAAAGTGAATGTCTGGTTTGATTTCCTCTTGCTTTGTAAAACCTTCCCTTTGACCTGTATTTTATACTTTAAATTAAAGTAAATTAAAATTAATTCTTAATTTAAAGCCTTATAACCCTGAAGGCAAATAAAGATTGCAAAACTAAAATGAGGAATCATGACCTAAGAAGGTGTGGGTTTTCCTCTGACCATAGAGGAACTGAGAAAATCATTTTGTTAAAACTTCTTATCAGAGGATTTGATTCAACTTTGGGTGAGAGGAAAGCCTCAAGTATCAACAGCTTTAGAAATACAGAAATTTACTTCTCTGTCTGTGGTCAAGAAGATCCAGGGAAGATATGGAGTTCCACAGTGCTATTGACCCAGGCTCCACTGGGCGTGACTTTCTTTCCCAAGATCATATCATTATCAAATATGGCAGCAGGTGTGGGAAGTGGAGACAAATGGCACATTCCCTCCCTTTAAGGACATGTCTCAGAAGTTCCAAGCATCACTTACACATATGTCCCATTATACAGTTTCTAGTCACATGACCACACCTAGCTAGAAGGGAAACTAGAAAATACAGTCCTTATTTTGAGCTGTTTTGCTCCAAGCTATAAATCTAGGGTTCTATTAGTAAAAATGAAAGAAGAAAAGAAGAGCTATTGGACTAAAACTAGCAGCTTATGACAGCAGTTTGTCATTCTCTCTTAAATTCTATATAAACTCTATATACCATAATAGAGTCCAAACACCTTAAGATTACCATTATCCAAATAAAAACAGTCCTCTGTCTAGAGTGGTCTTTCTTATTCTTCCTAGGATGCAATACTTTCTGTGCCAAAAGTGAGAAAATCCTGGGCAAAATGGGGTGAGGTTTGCTACAGGGCAAGATTTCCAGATTTGAATGGAATAGGTCAATTTCATAAGTCATTTCAATCAGGCAACAGATTTGTACTATTAATGGAGAAGTTAATAAAAAAAAAAAAAGACTCACCCCCTACACCGCCAAAAAAAGAGCTAGCTGTGTGCCACTCTACCTTTAACATAATCAAAAATTTTATTTTCTCATTTTCAACAATGCTGCCACTCCTAAAATCAAGTTTGGAATGACTATTTGAAATAAGTCTTCAAAGCCTAAAGCTGATTTATGTGAATATTCTCTGTGGTAGAAAATCTCCATCTTTGCCATCTTTGCCAGCAGATTTCATTTCTCCAAATATCCAAGACTCATTTGGAGGCAAGTCTGGTAAAGAAGGTTAGGCAGGAAAATACTCTGACTCTAACTCCAAAATATGTTTTAGGAAATATTTAAACATTGACAATATTGTTGAAATAAGACTTAAGTCTCCTCACAAGACTACTTCGAAAGCAAATAATTGCAAAGAAAATGACCTCCTGCTTTACTGGCATAACCCCATATATTTTTTAAAAATCAATGTACTTCAATTAATACATAACAAAAGACTGCATTATATTTAATTATCTTGAAAATAAGATTTTCTCAAGCATATCTGTATATAAAACTTTTTTAAAAGGCATTTTAATTTTTAGTAAACTTGCATTATTTTTAAATTGTGATTCAAAGTCAATGTTGTACAAGAGATGGTTTCCATTACAGTTCTGGGCTTGTCCTTAACTACAAGCCAAAGAGAGCCCAGTGAGTGGGGAAGGTCATTTTTACACCTGCACAATCTGCGATGGAGTAGGCTCCTCTTTAACCACAGAGAGAGGAGAGGCCAAGGACCTGCTCCAACTTAATCTTTGCTTGTCAAATCTGGACCATATTTTATTTCACAGAATCAGAAAAAATATCTCAAAACACTTGCTGTAGGGAAGACTTCCAGATTTGAGTGGAATAGGGCAATGTCATAGGACACTTTAATCAGGCAACAGATTTGTACTGTTAATGGAGAAGTTAATAAAAACAAGTACCCCAATAAAAAACTAGTTGTGAGCTGGCATTTTAGACCCTTTGGAGCTGAAGAGTTTGTTATTTTCACTGACGTGTAGCCAAAGAAAAATAATTTTACTACCGAGAAAAGAAAATGCATTTTACCAGCTTCATCATATATGAATACAAACTTCTAGAGTGAAAAACCTAAGAAACTAATAAGCAACTATTTGGCAAAGGGAGAAGAGGCAACATTCAGGTCTTGAAAGAACTAAATTTTATCTTATCCCCTGCTTTACATAACATATATTTGATTCTGATTAGATTTTTCTATTTGCCACAAAAAATGAAGGCCTTTGATCTCACTTCATTACTTTTCTGATGGACTCTTATCTACCTTATAAATGGAGGTAATTTTTTGTTTCAGTTTGGTTTTTATTGGAGCCAGTGTGGTGGATGCTAGCAGGATAGCAACTTCTGGCAACCACTTTTGTGCTTTCTACCTTTGCCTAGCCACTTGTGTCTACCATAACCCTAATCAAGATGTTTTCTCCCATTTTTCACATCTCTTCACATAAAGTATATATAAGAATAATTGTCTTTGTATAGCAATTTGTAATTTCCAAAATGCATTCTAAATCAACATACCATTTTATGCTCCCAATAACTCTACTAAGTTGCTATTAGTTTACCTATTTTACAGACAAGGAAACTGAGATATACAGTGTTTAAGCCTCTCACCAAAGATCTCACAGCGAGGAAGGGGCTAAAAATTCCGTTCTTCTGAGCCTACATTCAACATTGCTTTCCAGTACCAAAGATTCTGTTGAAAAGTTATCAGAATTCCTTCAGGCTGCTTATCAAGGAAAAAACTGAAACCTGCTTTATATTGTTCATTCTGTTACTGTGAGAGAGATAAACTAAATATTGATGTTCTTCAGCAAAGATCAGCCAGAGTCTAAGAATGAACACCCACATGCATACATACACATACACCAAGCAAGGGGCAGCAGATAGTTGATTCTTTTAGAGTAATATATGATTAAGCCTGTAGATCCTCTCCACAGAAAAAGGCATGTGCCTATATGAAAACATTTCTGGATAATTTCTGGGAATTCTCTAAGTCTCCTTAGCTCATCTGTGTACAGCTGTAGATAGAATCCCTATTGCAGTGAAAACTTTTCGTTCCTATGGACACCTAAATCTAATCTATTTTACCAACGAAACAGGCATTTTTCTCATTCTCCTTTTACTGGGTTGCTCAAAAACTTTAGACTCTGCTTTCCATTCCTTCACTCATGAAACATTTTCCTTTGGCTTGTGTGAGGGCCCAGTAAGCTTCCCTCTTATTTATCCGGCTATCCCAGAGTTTCCTTCACCAGCATATTCTTTCTACCTGGTCCTTGGATGTTGGGAGGCTCTCAAGGTTTGACCGTAAGATCTTGTCAATTTTTAATGATTCCCTAGATTATATCAAATGCCTGTGACTTGAATCATCAGAGTAAATAGCTGACTCCCAAATTCCCAGTAAATATATCTCCAGCCCAGGCCATTTTTGTGCATGTCAACTTCATAATCAATATTCCCTTGCAGGTGTCAAAGACATATCAATCTGTATCTGTTCAAAATACAACTCATGTGTTGTTCCTACAATGTAGTTCCTCATTTCTATTCAATCTCAGTGACTGGCATCAGATTCCTTCTAGTTTCACAGAGCAGACACCTAGTAGTAGTAACGGTGCGAAACAACTGTTTATCATGGCCCTTGATCTAATCCATTTAGAAATCCTGCCTGAATATTTCTATCACTATTGCCACTGACCTCACCCAAGTGGCCATGACAACTGGTGGGCAATAGCAATAACCTCCTAATTGATTTCCCCATATCCATTCTTGATCACTTCACATTCATTATTTAAGTTATGAAGGGAGTTTTGGAAAATGTGTTCTTCCTTTATGAAAGAGAGCTTTAGAAAATGCAGTTGATCATTCCAGCTTCCTATGTAAGGCACTTGAGTCATTCACTGATATCCTTAGGACAAAAAGTAGTATCTTTATTATGATCTTAAATGTGTCATGCACTATTAGCCTTACTCATCACCTTTCTTACTCTTCACTGTATGCTATCCCATCACAATACCTCTCTTTCTGAATTTGTCGTATGCCTTCCTTTGCTCAGGTCTCTTGGACAGTCGGTTGATCCCTTCTGCCTGGAATGCTCTTTCCTCTCCTTACCTTCAACATTCTCCTAGTTATCATCTATTCAACCTTCAGCTCCCAGTTCAAATGTTATTCCCTTTGAAAAGCCCTCCCTGATTCCCCACATGTTGATTAGTCTCTCTGCAATCCTTACGTCTTTGTCTTGCTCTTTCTAGTATTCATCATGGTTTATAACTATGAATTTGTATACTTGTGTGATGATGCTCTTCCTTCCACACTGATATGAAAGCTCCATGTGGAAAGAGACTCTATCTTCTTTACACTGAGGAATAATTAATTAACCTACAGAAAGTGTACATCTTCATAGGCGTACAGTTCAAGATTCTATGGGCATTCTAATCAGAATATAGAACATTTCCATCAACCCAAAAAGTACTTCTACACTCCCCATTAGTCAACCCCGTGAACCTCTAGGGTTGATTCTCACTCTGATTTCTACCACCATAGATTAGCTTCTTCTGTTCTTGAATTTTTTTTATCAATGGAATCACATAGTATGTATTCTTTTTTGGTCTGGCTTTTTTCATTCAACATATGTCCGTGAGATTCACTCATGTTGTGTTTATCAGTAGTTTGTTCTTGGTATTGATGAATTCATTGTGTGAATCTATCACAATTTGTTTGTTTAATCTTCTGTTAATGTACATTTAACTTGTTTTTTGTTTTTTACTGTTATGACTAAGGCTGCTTTAAACACTATGCAAGTCTTTTAATGGACATAAGTTTTTTAGGACATAGAAGAGTGAAGACTGAGATGTAATTATTTTCTTTTATTTTGTTTATTTTTCAGAGATTATAAGCCATTTCTCCATGGCTAGAATTCAGTTGATCTGGGACTCAACCTATTTCTAATGGGTAAATACTTAGGAATAGACTTCTGGGGTTGCAAAATAAGCATATGTTTAACTTTATAAGAAACTCTCACACAGTTTTCAAAGTCTTTGAACTATTTTACTATCTTACCAGCAGTGTATAAGAAGTTCCTTCTTGTGTCTTTTTTTCTCCAATTGTTTTTGAGATTTTCTCTTTATTTTGATTTTTAATAATTTAATTATGACATCTCTTAGTATGGTTTTCTTGATATTTATCCTGATTAAGATTCATTGAGTTATTGGATTTATACATTATTACTTTCATCAAACTTGGAAAAATTTTCAGTCATTATTTCTTCAAGTAATTTTTTGCCCTATTTTCTTTTTCCTTTATTTCTGGGACTTCATGGCTTATGGTATCCCTAAAGATTTGTTTGCCTGTGTTTATTTTCAATGTTTTCTCTTTATTCTAGTTACTTTTTAATTGATATATCCTAAAGTTTACTGATGCTTTTTCCTCCTATCCAATTTAATGTTAATTCCACCCCATAAAATGATGATAGATGTTTTATTGTTTATTTGTAACTTTTCATTTAATTATTTTTGAAAACTTCTATTTCTCTCCTGAACTATTCCATATTTTCACCATTACATCTCCTTTTTTCTGTAAACCCTTTTACATTTTTGTAATAGTTGTGTTAGGGTACTTCTACTAATTCAGATAACTGGCTCCTCTGTTAGTCTTCTATTGAGTGTATTTACTTTTGATTATATACCACATTTTCTTGCTTTCTCACATATAGAAACTCACATGTAATTTTTAGGACATGAAACAGTGAAGACTGACATATAATTATTTTCTTTTATTTTGCTTATTTTTCAGAGATTATAAACCATTTCTCTATGGCCAGAATTAAGTTGATCTGAAACTGAACCTTGGCTTTCATTAGACTGAGCTCATCTGCGATTAGCCGAACTTTCAATCTCGCATAGCAAGATTAACTGTTTGACCTTGTCAGTATTAAGCTAGAATAAAGTTGGGTTATAGTTTCAAAGACTTTTAATTCTCCTTTAATTCAGCTTAAGCAGAGGCCTAGAATTCAAGCCTCCAGAATGTGCAGAAGTTTGCATCTTCTCTCTGATTTCCAGATCTTCTCCCACTGCCATTTTTCTGGCAAAATTTGTGATGGGAAAATTTTTTCAGGTCAAACCATTTTTGTTGGGATCTCTGTCTCTTTTGGATTCCAACCTGTCCCCAGCCCATATTACTGTCTAAGAATCAGCTAATTTCCTTTCATTACTGCAATGTCTGTGTGCATATGTCAAGCTAATTCTTCCATTCTCTCCACTCAAATCGGGAAACTGCCTTATGGTATAGAAGCTGTCATGGTTTTCTGCTCATCTATGAAACTTTCATTTCCTTCTGGAATTCAGTTTATAGGGGCTTCCTTTGTTCATTGCTCTTTGCTAGTCCCATAGAAAATATTGTTTTTTATTTCTGTCTGTGGGTTTCTTGCATGTGGGTTTCATCACGGTGAAGGTCCTTTGCATCTTTCTACATCTCAGCTGGCAGTGAAACACCAAGATCATGTCTGTTATGCTCACCATTAAATCTCTAGTGATGGAAACAAAGAAATCTCTCTAAAATATATGTAGACCGTAAATTTAAATAGAATGAAGATGATTCACGTATGTGGAACAAATAAAGTGTGATATTCGCAGTATATGGGATAAAATAATAGATGGTAGTCCAAGACCAAAATATTGTTAAGGGTGTTTTAAACAAGGGCATTGTCCTTGAAAAGTCAAATGATGCTTGGTGGTAGCATTCATGACCAGGCACTATTTCTAGATCAGAACAAGTACGTAGTTAGAGGAATTCTCTCAGGTGACAACATTAGATAGATAAAAAATTTAGGCCTTGAGAAAAATGGCAATAACTCTTGAATCCAGCATCCTAATGAAGGAAGACCACAAGGGAAACATTTCTTATGAAGAATTTACCTGCCCAGTGGCTCAAAGCTCTCTGCTAACATGGCCTTTTAGATGAAAGGTTGTGTTATCCACAACTAATTTGTTGTTCTTTGTTTTTTGTTTTGCTTAAGTCCCAGATCCTCTGTATCTATCCCATTTACTTGGAAATCTGAAACTTTTGGGATCTTACCAATAGTTTGAGAGGTGATTGAGCCTGCACGTGAAGTGCAAGTGTCCACAGGCTGTGTGGAAGGAAAATAGGTAAAGTCTAGGAATCAAGCCAAAGCTGGGATCTTGCCATCCACATGGAAAAAGAGTTAACCTACTGGAAGCAATGCATGGAATAATACTCTTTATTCCAAAACTTCTCAGGTCTCCTAATCTAGAAAGCACATGCAGATTAAAATGATAGAAGATATTCAGTCTTTCCATTACATATTATGCCCCACTATTTTTATTAAATTAAAACTAAGTAATTTTTTAAAAAATACTTGCTAGCAACAAATGGTATAGAATCTATCTGGATGCCATCAAGTACTGTTCAAGTACCCTTTTATCTCCCACATACAGAGTGTGCCACATGTCCTAACCCCTGAAGAAAATTATTAATGATTCTGAGCCAGCTGGGGGTCGAATAGCCTTAATCAGGTCCATTCTCCACTGGTGCCAATGATACCACTCTAATACTAAAATGCTTATATCAATAACATTGCATTGAAGTTGATGTTGCTATGCTGAAATTGGCATCATCTTATTGGCATCAAGCCTATTGGCCTAGCTCCTCTGTGGGCAATCATTATTGCATCTAAAGGATTTATTCAATGTCTGTTTCAGTGCATTTCTCTCCTGGACCTGCTTTTTAACATCCGACAATACATGATAAGCAGTAGTGGCAGCCGAAGACCCAGAAGTGAAATCAACTTTCCATAAGGATATGTGTATGTGGAGAGAAAATATGTTTGTTGCAAAGAGGTGATTGAATAGAAAATTGTGAAAGAAATGAGGTCAAAGGAAATGATCTCCTCTTTCAACAGGCCCAGAAAGTTTTCCCTGAAGTAGGAAGATGTCAGAAACTCTAAAGACAGAAAAGATAGGATATGAAACATACGATGATTATGTGTGAGATTCAAAGGTTGTTTCACAAAATATGCAAAATGGCTGGTTCTAGGACTGGGACAGGAAATATACAAGATGAGCCTTGAATATCTCATAGTGCCAGACAGTAAGGAAGTTTTCAAAACACAAAACAGAATTAAAAAACACATTGGTGGGGGTATGTCAAGAGGTCATTGGAGCCAACTGAAGAAACTCCCAGTGACTAAAGCTGGAACAATTTGTGCAAGAAAATAAATACAGTAGTATTATAATTCAAAGTACAAAATAGATATCCATGCCATTTATAAATATCCTAATAAATATCCATGATATATTACATAAATAAATGATTAAATAAATTAATAACTGGGAAAAAAGAGACAATCTCCCATGCAGAAGCCATATACACCATATACAAAAGTTAATTCAAAATAGATTATAAACCTAAAGGTTAAACATGAAGCTATAAAACATCTGAAAAAAATAAGATATATGTACAATCTTATGTTAGATAAAGGTTTCGTAAGACAAAAAAATCACAAAGTATAAAAAAATTGGATTTTATCAAAAGTAAATTTTGTTCTCTAAAAGACACTGTTACCAAATAAAATGGCAAGACACAAACTATGAAACAATATTAACAAAATATATATTTGATAAAGAAAATCTTTGTATCCAAAATATGTAAAAACTACTAAAACTCAAGAATAAGACAAATAACCTGACTTTTAAAAATGGACAAAAAAATTTGAACAGACATTTCACCAAAGGAAGTACACAAATTGCAAATAAGAGTCTGAAAATATGTTCAACACCATTATTCATTAGGAAAAGTCAAATTAAACCCACAATTAGATACTAGTACACAACTTCTAGAAGGGCTAACATTAAATAGATTAAATTATCACATGTTAGTAAGGATGTGGAACAACTGCAATGCTCATATACTGCTGATAGGAATATAAAACTATACAACCTCTTTGGGAAACAACTAGGCAGTTGCTCATAAAGTTGACATACATTTACCATATGACCCAACAATTCTACTCTTTTGTATTTACTCAAGTGAAATGAAAACACATCGGTCATGGGGATTTGCTGTACAGGTTATTTCATCACCTGGGTATTAAGCCTAGTACCCATTAGTTATTTTTCTTGTTTCTCTCTCTTCTCTCACCCTCCACCCTCCACCCTCCAAAAGGCCTGTGCGTGTTGTCCCCACTATGTGCCCATGTGTTCTCATCATTTAGCTCCCACTTATAAGTGAGAACATGTGGTATTTTGTTTTCTGTTCCTTTGTTAGTTTGCTAAGGATAATGGCCTCCAGCTCCATCCAAGTCCCTGCAAAAGACATGATCTTGTTCTTTTTTATGGCTGTATAGTTTTTCACGGTGTATATGTACCACATTTTCTTTATCCAGTCTATTGTTGATAAGCTTGTCGGTTGATTCCATGTCTTTGCTATTGTGAACAGTGTTGCAATGAACATATGCACGCACATGTCTTTATTACAGAATGACTTATATTCCTTTGGGTATATACCCAGTAATGGGATTGCTGGGTCAAATGGTATTTATGTTTTAAGGTCTTTGAGGAATTACTACACTGTCTTCCACAATGGCTGAACTAATTTAACAACAAACCTACTCTCGCACCCCTGAACTTAAAAGTAAAAGAAAAGAAAATATAATAATAAAGAAGGAGATAAATACAGTCACTCAGAAATAACTGTTGTGAACATTTTTTGATATCTATGAATCAATCATCTTTTTATCTATCTTGTATGTGTGCTAGTGAATCTATCTATATTTGAAATCATATAATGCAAACTGTTTTGAAATTTAATTTTAACTCTCCAGCACATTAAGAACATCTTTTGTTGTTAATAAATGCATGTCTACAACAGAATCTTTAATGGCTGTAAAATGTTCCATTGTATGATTGAATTACAGTTTAATCAATCTAGTATAGCTAAATGTTTAAGTTATTTTCAACTTTTTTATAACTCTAAACAAATGTGATTAATATTTTTGTAGCAAATATTTTAATGCCCCCTTAGTGATTTCCTTGGAAATTTTTTTCTAGGAGAGATAATTCTGTGTTAATATTCAAAACTTTTGTTTTGTAATCTCCAGAATAGTTATATCAATGTACACTCTTACAAGAGGGAAAAGAAAAGAAAACATACAACTGGACAATGACTTTTACCCAAACGTCCGTAAGAGTCATATTCAAAATAACCCCCAACCGGAAACAGTCCAAATATACACAGACAGGTGAATAGATAAATTATTGTGTCCTCCTAAAATGAATATGACCCAGTAATTTTTTTAACTTTTTTATTTCACTAGTTTTTGGGGAACAGGTGATGTTTAGTTCTTTAGTGGTGATTTCTGAGATTTTGGTGAACTCATCACCTGATCAGTGTACACTGTACCCAATGTGTAGTCTTTTATTGCTCACCCCACTCCCATCCTTTCTCCCTAGTCCCCAAAGTCCATCATATCATTCTTATGCTTTTGCATCCTCATAGCTTAGCTCCCACTTATAAGTGAGAATGTACGATGTTTGATTTTCCATTCCTGATTTACTTCACTTAGAATAATGGCCTCCATTCCATCCAGGTTGCTCCAAATGCCATTATTTCATTCCTTTTTATGGCTAAGTAGTATCCCATGGTATACATATACCACATTTTCTTTATCCACTCGCTGATTGATGGGCTTTTGGATAGGTTCCATATTTTTACAATTGCAAATTGTGCTGCTATAAACATGCATGTGCAACTATTGACATGGTTTGGCTCTGTGCTCCCACCCAAATCTCATTTTGAATTGTACTCCCGTAATTCCCATGTGTTGTGGGAGGGACCTGGTGGGAGATAATTGAACCATGGGGGCAATTTCTTCCATACATATTCATTGTAGTGAATAAGTCTCACAAGATCTGATGGTTTTATCAGGGATTTCTGCTTTTGCGTCTTCCTCATTCCCCCTCTGCCAGCTGCCATCCATGTAAGGTGCCATCATCCTTGCCTACTGCCATGATTGTGAGGCTTTCCCAGCCACGTAGAACTGCAAGTCCAGGCAAACGTCTTTCTTTTGTAAATTGCTCAGTCTCGGGTATGTCTTTATCAGTAGCATGAAAACGGACTAATACAAGTATCTTTTTCAGGTAATGACTTTTTTTCCTCTGGACTAGCCAGTAATTATGAAGAATGGATGAGTGATGCAAACATCTCAAAATGATTATGATGAACAAAAACAAAATACAAAAACAGACATGAGTACACATAATGTATATTTAATAAGTAATGAATACATGATGTCCATTTTTAGGAAATGGTAGAAAATAGAAATCTAATCTGCAGTGATGGACAGCAAATCAGTGGTTGCCCAGGGCTGGGTTTGAGGGTTAGGGATTGCCTGGAATGGGGCACAAGGGCAATGGAAATATTCTGTATCATGAGTGCAGTGGTGGCTACAAGAAATGGTCATTTGTCAAAACTAATCAAATATATATTTTAAATGGATACATTTTATTGTATATAAATAATATCTTTTATAGTTTCAAAGTTGGTTTTAAAAATACAGGAAAGCCCCTTGCATGTGTTCCTTTTGTACTTAAAAAGGGAGGGAGGAAAAAATAAAGAAAGATTGACGGATGAACTCAAACTCCCCACCCAACAGGCTTCTGCCACTACGCACTGCTTAAGAAATTTTTTAACAATCAGAGAAACTACTTTTAAATTAGTTATATTTGTCCCATGTGGCTTACAGAAAAAAAATGTTCAGTTAAAGTGAGAGACTTTGTAAATTTAACCCAGAAGAGAGTTGTTAGTATAACAAGGCTAAGCTTTTTATTTTGGAAGAAATAACATATAAACTTCAGTATTCTTGAGACTAAGTGGTTTTGAGAAGAAAATCAATTTTTTTGTGGCAGGAAAATATATTTGCTCTTAGACTATTAAACAGCAAAATGAGTGACAGCCATTGCTATTGGAGACCTGGAACTAGATTTGAAGTATCTATTTCCCCGCGTCCTTTTTAGTACTATGGACTAGGGTTCCCTTCACTTCCCTGCAGAGCCCACTGAAACGTTGGCCACTGATCAGATTGATATCCAAATGCAACCTGAGAGTGCAAAAGGAGGCAATTAGGTTCGCAACTTTATTTTAGAATGAATCAGAAGTGACAATGTGTCAATAGATCATGTAGTCAAACCCAGCAGGAAAGAGCCCTGCTAACAGAGGGAGGACAGCGTGACACTTCATGGTGAACAAGGTGTGGCTCCAGGGAAGGGTGAAGAATTGGGGCTATTAATGAAACAAATGTATTGCAATCAGCTGTCTTGGGTGCAGTTATTCATGTACATTCCCCGTGCCAAATCCACTCACTCTCATTCTAAGACCAACAAATGTCTTTTCCAGGCATGGCCTTAGGCTCAAAGTCCTGATACAAATTATGACAGTTCCCTGGACAGAATCTTCTGGTAGCTCCCCAGTGTATTTAGAAGTGTATACAACGCCCTTGACAATCTGGCCTCAAGCTTCCTTCCCAACATCAACCCCTACACATGCTCAGCCTCCTCCCCGGGGCAACTAATGTCTAGCCTTCCTTTATTACTTACCATCCCTTACATATTCTACTCTTTTGTGCTTTCATTCCTCACATTGGTTCTTCCCTCTGCTTTTACTTTCCTAGGGAAACAACAGTTCATTTCTATCACTAGACTGTAAGTTCCATAAAGGGAAGAAATAAAACTGATTCAGATTTGCATCTTTAGCACCTAGCACAGGGCCTGGCACAGAATACGTATCTAATGAACATCTGTTGAATTAAAATAAAGCATTCAATTATAAAAATTGAATCCTTTGCAGACAGTTTAACTGGGACAAACTTCATAGGATTTCCTCCCTAGGTCAATCCAGCTCTGTCTGAAAGTGGAACCCTAACCTAGGTGTTGCTTAGTAAGCAATGGCATTCAATTCATAATTTATGCAACTAGATATAGAGGCCTTTTGCTCTAATATCATGTATATATATGATATTATACACACACACACACACACACACACACACACATAGACATTGTTTCTATTCATTGTATATCCAAGAAGACTGAGAATCCAATTTATTAGAAACCTCACTCTTTTTGGTTTGTGCTTCAGTGTACAAGGTTGGGGAAAGAAATGGGAAGGCTTAAAACACAGTTATAACATGACAGAGGAAGAAAGGGAACAAAAGAATGTGTAGGGAATGATTAAGTGCTTCTGAATTTACACAGTGAAATATGGACAAGTTTAAATGTCTTTGCTGTTTGCTTCTTTTCAAACTGTGAGCAATTTCAAACACCCCATGCTGCTTCAAGATTAATTGAGTTCTGCATGCTTTTAGCTTGCTTTGGGTACCAAGGAGAAAGAATTTCCACAGAATCTGTATTTGCCAGAGCAAAGAGAATATCTCATTAATGTGTATGATTAATAGCCATTTGTGGAGTGATTAATTGGTCATTTGACAATAAACTGAGGCTATGTGCATGCTTTTGCTGGACTTCACATTTCACATCTAGAAGAAAAGGAAAGAAAGTCTTGTTTCTGTCTGCTTCCTCCCTGCACCAAGACTGGAAAAATCCAAAGGCCTTTGCATATTCTGGTCTTGTCTGATTTCATCTGGTTTGTCTTTAAGAACAATGGCCCTGAAATGGAAGCTCTCCAGCATGATTGATGGCTTCTCTTTCTATCTGCAAGTTGGAAATTCAGAAAAGGATTTCTCCCCTCTAGGTCTTACTGCTTATTGGTACAAGAGTTATTTCCACTTTGCCGCAGAATTGATTTGCAACATTGGTGTATGAGTTTGTATATTTTTCTCACTGGCCCGTCACAAAGCATAAGTCAGCAAGTCTTCTGCAGTATGATGGATTATGTAGCCAGGAACCTCCCAGTAATTTTTCCATTAAAAGGATGAGTATATTGTCATTAACTTTTTAGAACTGGAATCATCCAAATTCTGTACCATGACATTTTACAAACTATATTATTTAGTAGCGCCAATTTTCCCCACATCCAATGCTATCCATCGGACTTCAGAAAGATTCCTGTATTCCTGATTGCCCACTCTATAAAATAAAAACATTAGGAAAACACTAAGGAATCAATGGCAATAGGCCTAAGCTTTCATCCTGCCTTTTTCCAAATGAAACCATTTATTTAATTCAAAGGAGGAAAATAATACACAGAAAGAGGAAGAATTCTTGCTTATCTGAACTGTTACAAAGAACCATTCATACCAGGATATACTGAATAACTCAATTAACCAAAGTGAAAACAGGAGAAGAAAAATCAAACCATAAACTCCTGATTTCTAGTTTATTGTCTTAAACAAAACACTTAAACATAGAAATCATCATCTTCCCCTCTACTTGTTTCTTTCTTCTCCTCCATCTCTACATAATTTGGTGTAGGGTGTGTGGGACAGGGGGTGTACTACCTGAAGACTTTTTGGTACAAGATGAAATAAAACAATGGAATAAGGTAAATGTTTTAAAAAATATAATTTGTTTGGGAGAGGCATCATAATGGTAAAAACAACAACAACTGGCTTTGGAATATGACAAAGCTGGGTTTGAATCCTGGCTTCACCAGTTGCTAATCGTATCGTGTGGACAAGTAACAATTTCATTAAGCTTCAGTGTGTTTTTTGGTAAAATAGACATACTAGTAACCACCTCATAGATTGCGGTAAATATTATAAGATTAAGATTAAATGTTTATAAAATAAATGTTTATAAAATGTATAACCAGTGGCTGACACATAGCTAAAGTTCCCTAAATAGATATTAGATATTGAATCCCATGTGTGTGCATGCACATGCACATGTGTGTGTGGATGCAACATTTTTGGTACCATTTTTCACCATTTGGAGACGCAGCATGCCTCTACAGAACAGCTTCTTATACAGTTATGTTGATATAGTTAAATCCAAGGGTCCAAGGGCTCTAGGCATATAGAGATCCCCTAAAGCAGATCTATAGTCTCTGAAAAAGCAAGGCTTAAATTGATTAAAGAGAAAGAAAAGGTCTACTATTCAGAACATCCCGTTACATAGACCTAATTTTAATTAACACATTTCTAAAGAAGACTCAGACTAAGAAACACATCTTTTAGTAACTGATATGTTACTAAAAGGCTAACATGAAGGTCATATTAAGCTTTTTCCATGTTACTAGTACACACACACACACACGTATCACAAGTTGCACTCAATAGACATGGCTACATTACTATTTCCCAAAACACTGGAGGGAAAGTGAGTGGTCGCCTGGAATGAAAAGTTTGAGAAGAGCTAATATCTTTTCTTATCATTTGAAGACATACTTTATTTTTACATTTAATGTCTTTGAAATCAGAGATGTCTTATAATCAATGGTGTGTCTTAGTTTAATTGGCAGCACTTTTATTTCTTAATGGAACATAAAATATTAGTGTGACTTATAATTAATGAAGTTTTAGATATGATGAAATATATCAAGTTGTATGCATGAGTCAAGAGCAGACATTGCCACAGAATTCTCAGGTGTTCCATTAGGTGGCTTTTGGAGGGTACCATCTCAATGTGCAACCACCGCCACAAGACAGTGAAGCCCATGTCTGGCCACTGCCAACCACCTTCTATTTTATTAGTCCACATTTAAAAATAAAAGAGCTGTTATGGATTTGGGTAGTAGAATATGCCTCAATTTAATAATGATTTAATTGGGGAGAGTATTAGACAGGATAACACTTTTTTTGAAGATGTAATGATAATTTCTACAACAATCTCCAAGAAATATGTATTATTATGCATGCATAATAATAGCCTCATCTTCTGAGATCAGCACAGTAAACTTAATAGGAATTAATAGACTGCTTCAATGTCACTTGACAACTTCCATTACCAAATTTGCCATAAAACTAAATTATATATCTCCAAGAAAACTCAATCAATATCATATCCAAGTCACGCTGTTATTTTATGTAACTTCAAGTGAGCAATAAATATCCTTTGATTTTTTTGATTCACTCTAAGTATCTGAATTCAAGTGAAATATTGCAGGTTAAGCAACTAGTTGACAATCCTCCCTTTTGTTCTTAAGATTTCTTAAACTTCTGAATTCAAACCTCCTAGGATTATTTTTAAACTTAAGAAATTTTTAATCTAATTATTATTTTTTTTCAACTAATGCAAATTGCATAATGACAAGATCACATGGATTATTTATAAATTGATAAGAATATGAGCTTTATCTTTGGCATGAATGATTCCTGCTTTAAGAAAACATTTTGCAGCAGTAAAGATTTTATAATAATGAAACAAGTTACTAAACAAGAATTATCTTTTTATCTTTTCTTTCATATAGAGTTTCCCCTTTATATCTATTACTTAGGATTTGTCTACCTATAGGTGAGAAGAAAAAGCGAGTTTTAAGTCTCCAGCTAAATCATTACTGTGTTTTAATTCAATCATAGATATCCAAAAAATCTCTAGTATGTAGAACTTTCACAAAACAAAGAATAAAAGGTGTCCTTCCTGAGTCATGCAACTTAAATCAAAGTTGGGAAAAGCAAATGGATTTCAAATTAATAATATATTACACTGCCTCTTAAATAGGTTTAGACAGTGTAATACATTCACTAGTATGCCAGTAGACTAGTAATATATACTATGTAACTTATTAAATAGGGAGAAAACAAAGACCCTTGTGTTAAGCAATGGTAAGCACAGTAAGCCAATTCTAGCCTCATATTTAAAAGACTTTAATAATAATGAAAGTAGCAGAATAAATGGAATTAAATTATATGCAACTGATAGCAAGATTTTCCAAATGTCTAAAATTAAAACCAAATTCACAAAATTCTGGATTAATTTATAATTTGAATAAATATCTACAATGGACTTGAGTTCTGCAATTATTCTGTGGAATATAACTCAAGTATTCACTTAGAAGTTTTCATATTTAAAATAGCTAGAGTAGCATTTCCAAAATTTGCTGTACTATTTCTGGATTATATTTTCAGGGTATGTTTCTGTGTATACATATGTGTGTGTATGTGGGTGCCTGTGTGTTAGCTACATTAACAATGTGGAGATAACAAAGCTTTATCCATTACTCAAAACTCACTTGATTTCCCGCCCAGCCATTGAGAATATGACAAATTATGGAAGCCTAGTCAATGACTTGCTGATGTCTGTTTCAAGTTAGTATTCTTCTCTTGGCTCAATTGCTCTCTCCTGTGTGATTTTATCCAAATTAGTTAGTTTTAATCTTTTTTGGATTCATACTCTTCTTTGAAATTATAATGAAAACAAGAAAAGTTTCTTTTCAAAAATGTCCATAAATTCACATGGACTAAATCCCTATCCAATTTCAAAGGATTTGTAGCATTTAACATAATGGAATAGGCAGGTGAAATGGGAGAGATGAGAGTCTGTGGCACATGGGTGGTGTATGTCCTCCATCTGATTTTTCGCCATGGAACAATGCAGGTCTACTATTGGTTTTTTTGTTGTTTTGTTTTGTTTTAGTGTTTTTTGTGGGTGTTTTTGTTTGTTTTGCTTTAAAAGAAGCTAGAGCTTAAGATCATTATGTGAAATCTCCAGATTTTTGAATACTTACAACTAATTTTTTTAAAATGTAGAATAACACAGACATATTTAGAAACTCAGTATAACCAGTGAGTCTTCAGGTGTATGTAACTTCTACCCAGAGACCCCCATCTTAAGTAAGGCTCTTTATCGAAGAATAGAGTTGCTGCAATCATTCTTAGAAGAGCTACTCCTATCTGCCTTGAAGAAAGGGAGGCATTGACAGCAATAGGTTTTAATGCAGTAACTTCAAGGTCATATTTAAGAATGCCTCTAATCAAGGAAAGAATCCTCTCATAATCTCAAATACACAATCTAGTATTTCTGATGTGGGCTATTCTCATGGATTCCCTCATTCTACCTTAAATATCTTCCAAGTTCTCAGGGCACATATGCAATACATGTTCATTTAGGGTCCATTATTTCCAGACATTGTGCTAGGCATTGGAGACACAATGATGACAAACACACTTTCTCCTTGTCTAGTAGGCAACCACAGTCTAGCAGGGTTAGAGATGTATAAAGAATTTATTGTATGATGTATGTGGTATTGAAATAGATTATATATCAAGACATGATATAAACAGGAAAGAGAGAGAGGGCAGGTCTACATAGGGACTCACAAGAGATTTCACACAAGAGCAAGTCCATGGGAAGAAGTCACCAAGCAGGAAGGGGAAGAAGTACATTCCAGATAGAGGAAGGAACATGTGCAATAGTAATGAAGAGGGAAACAGCATAGACCAATACAGTGCTTTGGGAAGCAGCAGGGAGCTTTTTCTGGCTAGAGTGAAAATGTAGGATTGTTGCTGAAGAGATGGATGGGGCTTTGAATACTCTGCAAACCATTCTAAGGAACTGAATTTTTCTTGCTCAATATGGCTATAAGTAGGGTAGTGAACTGATGACTTAAAGATACTTAAATCTGATTCTGAATGTCCCATTTCATTCTGGCAGGTAGGCACACCAAGTCTCATCCTAGACCATCCCCCACTCAGGGTTGCACATTTGTTTACGTAGAAATGGGCATAGGCAGCTTGACTCCATACACTATGAGGTTTTATTTCCTGGAGACTACTTTCTAGCTGGTGGGACCAAAAAAAAGCAGCAAGCTGCATTTTTACATTAAACAAAATTAAGGGAAGAAAAAGAAAGAAAAGTAAATACAGGTATATTTGCAGTTTGATATATTGCAGTGTAGTAGGACTCATTGACACTGGAGCTGTCAGTGAGGAAAGAAAGGAATAAGTTAACCTAGTCCACATAGAGAGACATTTGAAACAAAACTCAAAACCTGGTCTTATATAGAGAGAGACACAAGAACCTGAACTCCTTCACTCTGTCTGATTACTTCTGCAATAACTTGCTAGTTTTATTTAGGAATCTCTCTAGCTGGGAATGAAGTCTCTCATATCCGTCAAGTACTGGTACTATATAAATGAAATAGCATTATAAAACAACAGACAGATATCTACACCTATGCATATTAATGATGTACTAACATTTCACTGTGGTTCAGAATTTGTAATGAGCTTTCTGCCTCTGCCAAGTGCACAGTGGCACAGTATTGGTAACATGTGCGCAATCACACCTTTAAAATAAATGCAGTCCATTAATCAAATATGACCCTGAGTAGCAGAGGAAAGAAATCCTGAAAATGTGATTTTTATTTTATTGCTTGCTCCTCCATGCAAGTTTTGGCTCCCTGCCGGCAGCTGATGGAGAGTCATTTCTTGTGACAAGGGGCCTGGAGCTGATTGTAAGGGAACCTGCTGTGTTCCTTTACCGTATTTTTTTTTTTTTTAAGAAAGAAAACACAGCACTTTTTTCCTAGGAAATGTGCTGGTAATGCTTGCTTTTTTGTCAACTTTTTATTGATACATAATAATTGTATATATTTTATATTTATCAAGTACATGTGATATTTAAAAAATCAAAGTATTTCAGACTCTTTCTTCTGTGCACCTAAGCCATATAATTAGTAATAGAGCCGAAGTCCTGGTCACAGAGGATCTGTGTTGCAGGATAAAAGAGAAGAGAGATCAAGACCACTCCTCAAGTCTTATTTGCACCTAAAAACCTAAGGATTGTTCCCTCCCTCATTCCATCCTACCTCCTCCCTTGACAGGTCTTGCTTTTCTGCTGCCTTTCCCCAAACATAGTCTCCTCCATGATTTTTATCTCTATGAAAGGGAAGTAGCCACTTCAGAACCCTGCAGACTACTGCCTGTAAAATCATATCTGGTTGATATCTAGGCTGGAGTTCAGCATAAACCTTATGCTATTAGGGAGGGAAACTATAGCCTCATTAAAAGAACAACTACGCAGGTCTAAGAGGAAAAATGCGTAATGACATAAACCTAATCTTTCTTTCCAACTACTCGCTTTGGTGTTATTCTAAGAAATGGAGTAGCAGTTGACAATTAACATAATTAATCTAATATAATTATATAATAAAATATATAGATTATATATAGTATATAATATATACTATATTTATACACAAGTATATATTATATATCTTAATTTGCATTTCTGATTACATGAATGATAATAAGTATTCTTTCATGTATTTAGCCCCATTTGAATTTCCTTTTCTGTGAACTGTGAGTGTTCACATCATTTGTCCATTTTTTTCTTATGTTTTCATCTTTCTTACTGTTTTGTAGGCATTCGTCATTTACTAGGGCAATTAGTCCTTTGTAATATGAGTTGTGAATTTTCCCTCAGTTTATTATTCGTATGACTTTACATATGATGTCTTTTGCCACAAGTAAGTTTTTATGTATTCAAATCTCTCAATGGATCCAATCTCTCAATCTATAGCATCTGGATTTTGAGTCATAGTGAGGAAGTTCTTCATTAAGTCAAATTATGATTCTCTCATTTCCTCCGGTACTTGTATGTTTTATGTTTCATAGTGAAGTAATTGATTGGTTTAGAATTTGTAGTGGTAAGTGACATAAGATGTAGATCCAAATTTCTTTTCAAATGTCCATCCTGTTAATGAAAAAACCAAGCTCTGTAAAATATTTTAAACAGGTCAATTATGAGCCAATATGAGTACCGTGGCTTGTAGAAAACACAAACCCAAGAAGCCTTAACTAAGTGGTCCCGAGGCAGTTAGGTTGTAACTCTGTTTTATACATTTTAGTGAAGCAGAAGTTATAGACAAAGTCATAAATAAACATACAGAAATTATATATTGGTTTGTCCTCAAAAGGTGAGATATCTTGAAGTGGGGACTTACAGGTCATAGGTGAGTTCAGAGGTTCTTTAATTTGCAATTGGTTAAAGGAGTAAAGCTTTTTCTAAAAATCTAGAGTCAGCAGAAAGGAATTTTTAAGATAAGGAAGGTTGTGAACCAATACACTGGGTCAGAGCGACCTGTAAGGGTGTGTGATTTCACCCTTGCCTGCCATGGCCTTAGGTCCCGTTTTTAATTTGGTATCTTAGTGTCACAAAGAGTCCGTTTTGTTAGTCTTATGATCTCTATTCTAACATTAATGCTGGTCAGTTGTTGTGTCTAAATTCCAAAAAGGAGGGTGTATAATGAGATGTGTCCAATCTCTTGTTGCAGGACTTTTCCTTAGTTCAGCTAGAAACAGGGTTCTTTGTCCCACAGCCATGAAAATTCAGGCTCCCAGACAATTTAAATGTAAAACAGGGTTTTATTGGGTAAAAAGGAAGAAAGAGGGGACACAGGGACTCCCACAAGGCTGAAGTCACTCTGCTAGAGTGCTTCCTGCTCAGTTGTTCAAATTCCAGGTTCCACACAAGGAGAGGAGGGGCCAGACTCCTCCCTGCTGCAAACAGCGTGAACTTCCCAAGACTCCACCCTGACGCTCATTCCTCCCAGTGCACAGGCTGGCTAGAGTTTCTCTGTGGGCCCCCTCCCACCTGGCTGTCTCATTCCCCTCTCTAAAGAAGTATATCTAACTGCTCCTGGAGTAAAGATAAGGATGAAGACCAATCTAAACTGCTTCCTGCTGACAGGGGGCGCTGTTTTGGGGAAACAGCAATCAGAGCTCCCTCAGAGGCCTAAGTGGTCTCAGCAGAAGGGGCCATTGTCAGCGGCTCCAGCTGCATGACCATTTGGAGTCTGATGGCCTGAAAACAAGAACAGAAAAACTGGGTTATTAAAAAACATGTATCAAATCAAAACAAAGGGGAGGTAAGGACAGCTCAAAAATTATGAGGCCTTTTACCAGTTTGCATAGGGAGAGGGAGGCCAAAAGCCTGACTGGCAAAAAAATCTTTACCCTTTTGCCGGATGTTGGGCTTCTGGGTTGTCTTCCACTGAGCCCAATCCTAAGCCAACCAGTTTAAGGTTTAGGAAATTAACTCTTTCTAGTTTGAAGGATGCATCTGAGGGGAGTGTCTCATAGTACGGAGACACAATTACCTATTGGTGAAGAGAGAATCGAGGAGGAAAAAAGAAAAAAGAAGGTGTTTTTTTCAAAGGAGTCCCAGTGGTTCAGAATGCATTTGAAAGGGGTACAGACTGAAGATGAATGGCTACCCTACTAGAAAGAGGGGAGCAGATGTCCCTGGTTTCCTTCTCTTCCTAGCAGATACCCAGGGTAAATGAGTGAGAGAAGGAAGAGCATCCTCTTTTTCTTTTCCATCCTTGCATCCCTGAGTCCCAGTGACCTTGGCAGGTCCTGCCATGAGTGTTAAAGCAGCTTGCACCCATGACACAGGGAGGGCCTAGAGAATAGGAATTATCTATCTACTCTCACCTATGCCTCTATCCCCACTGCTGTCAGTAGCCTTGGAGTTCCCTAGACCTCATTTACGCCATCGATATTAATGTAGCCTTTATCTGTAAAACAGGAAACTTGGGGTTGGCTTGCTCAGCAGGAATCAGCCACGCTCACCTATGCTGTGCCTTTTAACCTCTGTTGTCATTTGCCTCTGGATCCCTCAGATACAGTTTTCCTTCCTAGAGCCTTGACCCGAAGCTTAGAATAAAGTTTGGGACAAAAATACATCTCAGGGGGTTGCATGGACTCCTTATCATAAGCCAAATGCTAAGGTGAAACTGTGGAACTAACTGAGTCCTCCTCCAACAAGGGAGAGAAAACGATGTCTTGTGATCTGCCCAGATAACTGGTGGCTAGTTACGCTTGTTAGGATTTGGGTGCATGGCGCTTGGCTTCGCTTAGTTTTCTTGGTCTTACTTTCCTCAAAAGGAAACCTCTGGGTGATGGCATTCTGTGTATTCCCTATTTATTCCATCACCTGGCAGGATTTGTAGGATAATTGCTCAGAACTAGAATATTGATCCAAATTTCTATATTACCCTTCCCTTTTGTTCTCTCTGAACTGCAGCAGCAGATTTCTAGTTGATTCATAGGAACAAGCAGGGTTAGTCTAAAATGTAGGCAAAAACTTTAAAACAACTAGTGAATATAGAATTTGATAACAAATATATGATACATTTTGAAACAAGATTTCTCTCTCTCCTCATGTTTGTAAAAAAAAAAATCATCATAGGACTGAGTAGTTTGCAAAATAGACTGTAGTCTTATAATTGGCCTGATTATTTGCATAAAGTGTAGCAAGAATAACTGTTTCTACATAGGCCTTTTGGATTGCCTTTGTTCCACAACGTATCTCAGATAAGACCTTTTAAAGCCAAGCCTAGCCATGGGTTCATCCTCAAATACCTGTAAGTTGGGTAATCCTCTCCTCTTAAGGTCCCATAATAAACTTGGAGCTCCTGGATCTGTTAGAAAGTGACATTCTTTACTGACCACAGGTCAGGAACCCTATACAGGAACTGCGTAGTCAAGGGTATGAGGCCACTTTCCCCACTGGGCTTTTATTGGATCTGCAACTCAAGATTGACTCCTTAAAGGGAAGCATACCCTTCCAGCCAAAGCCTTGGTAAAATTACCAGTTTCTCCAATTGTGTCCTGTTGCAAAAGAAAAGTGGATTCTTATTGCACTGATGCAAACAACTATATTGCCATAAGAATACTGACAGATAGTTTCCAAATTCTAGAGGAATCAGGCAGAGAGAAACAAACATGCTCCAAATTTTGATCACAGGAGTGTATACCTTACTTAATTATTAAAGACTATAAATAGTTCAAAATAAGTTTCCTTGACACTGAGAAACCAAACAAGGATCAGCAATATACCAAGCAAAAGTAAAAAAGATTTGCTTCAGCTTCCTGAGTTCAGTCCATCTAGTTAACTCTGGTTTTGCTTGATATTCATGAACACGTCAGCTCTTTATGAGTCCTGTACATATTCCTTTATTCCAATGTTAACAATCTCTAAAGTATCAGAAGCCTGTATTTGAGAGCACCTGTTAAAGTCCTATAGTTCATTATAAACCATCTTTGAAAAAGATTAAAACAAGACAACAATTGTCTGTGAATAGCAAAATATCTAGGGTAGTTACGGTTAGAAACAAGATTGACAGAGAAGTTTGGTTATCTCCGTGGTTTATGATAACTTAACATAATGACCTTAGTTATGATCACAGCATATACTTAGCCATTAGAATTTTAGAAATCCCCTACAATTGTGTAACATATATTAGCATTATTCACCAAGATATAACCTGAAGAAGATTGAGCATCATTTTGACAATCCCATGTACCTAAACATGTCAAATAATCTTGTTTACCTCTCTTTTGTGGACACTTCAGGGGCCCTCTGAAGTATTCAAAAATCCAGGTGCCAGGGAAGACAATTTTGGAAACTTAAATTTGATTTTGGGAAGCTTATAAACATGTTTAAAGCACTTGATATTATGAAATAAAATTCCTGATGACCATATGTTATTTATTTTGCCAACATGATGACTCAGAAATTTTAAAGAAGCAAAAATCTTTTATAACCCTTTATAAATTTTGCCAAAGAGCAGATTAGCATTTTGAGAATACCTTGTTGTGCTTTTATTTTAATGCTCAATTTACAGAGAAACTATATAATGCCCTTCTGAATTTAGTCAATATGTTCACATACAGAACCTCTTCTGCAAGATTAATTTTGACAATTCTTCCACCACTTCTTTGAACTTTCAGTTTTTTCCTATCTAATTTAAAACAATCCTTAAACTCTAGGCAAAAGTTTACACTTCCATGCCTTCTTATAACCTTTTAGTAAAAAACACATTTCACTGTTTTTACACACCTTGCATGTAAATCTATTTTCAGTAGTCTCAATTACATGTTATAATGATAACTCTTAGAAACTTTTAACTTTAAGGTAAAAGTTGGTAAATTCCTCTAATTGTGTACTAACTGCAGCCAGGTTTGCCTTCTTAGTTAAGAGTGTGGTTAGTTCCATATGTCCCCAGGCCTTACCAGTTGTGAAGCCAGCAAGTCAAATAGTTCTCAAAACCCAGAAAGCAGTTTGTAAGCTCAAAACACTTAGCAAACCTTCTATCTGACCTGCATTTTACTAATAGTCTTTAGGGTTGCTTTTACTTCTCAAAGATTAAAGTCATGTGAACTGAAAGGTACCACAGCTTTTACCTTCCCTTTAAAAAATACTTGATCCAAGTGCTTGTCTTTCTTTAGGCCAAATTAATTAGAGCTCTTTTTACAGACATTACACACAATACACACACACACACACAGACAGAAGCAATATACACACAGACAGGCAGAAGAAAACTCAGTCCCCACAAGATCCTTTTTCTCAACCAAAACTTCATAGAGAGTACAAGCAGTAATAGTTGGGGGACCTAGCCTTGTGAAAACATCTTCTAAGAGGAAAATAAAAACTTTAAAGGTTAACTGCTGTGGGGGTAGATAAGACGAAGAAAAAACTGTTTAAAATATGCCTGGAGAAGAACCTCTTATTTTATGCAACTGGTTCCTTCACCAGGAGAAAAGCTTAATTACCACTCATGGAGTAAAGCCCCTTGGCTGGGGAAGGGGAAGCCTCTGGTGGTGTGTGGCAGAAACCACCAGCCAGCTGGCTGTGTGGGACCCTTGGGCCATGTGTGCCAGCCCTGACAGAGAGGGGAGAGCAGTGTGGAGCTGCTGCTTGCCTGTCAGTCCTGAAAAAGGAAGGAAAAGGCCATGAAAAGCCCTGGGAGTGATGTAGGGTGGGGGCATGGTTTCCCCCACCCTCAGAAGTCCAAGGATGAAAAGGCTTAGAAGCAACAGTAAGAGGTTTTGAGTCCCGATTTCACTCCCCACCTCTTAAGCCTCACATTGGGTGCCAAAAATGTTGCAGGACTTTTCCTTAGTTCAGCTAAAAATGGGGTTCTTTGTCCCACAGCCATGAAAATTCAGGCTCACAGACAATTTAAATGGTAAGACAGGGTTTTATTGGGTAAAAAGGAAGAAAAGGGGGAAACAGGGACTTTCACCAGGCCAGAGTCCCTCTGCTAGAGCACTTCCTGCTCGGTCATTTGGATCCCAGATTCCACACAGGAAGAGGAGGAGCCAGGCTCCTCCCTGCTCCAAATGGCGGGAACTCCCCGAGGTTCTGCCCTGGTGTACATTCCTCCCGGTGCACACGCTGCCTGGAGTTTCTTTGGAGACCCCTCCCACCTTGCTGTCACACTCTCATCCCATCACAGCCAAGAACTCAGTGTTTCAGGTTTCTAAGGGTTCCCCTTGGCCAACACAGGGTCTCCTCAGTCAGCTGGGAGGCTTAGGATTTTATTTTTAGTACCCAATTGTAGCCAAAATATGTATTCAGAGCACCTTTTTTCATCCTTGTATTTGAGATGTCGCCATTATCATATATTATTGCTATATGCATTTCTGTCTGTTTAGGAATTTTCCATTCAATTTTATTGGCCGGTTTTATTTTGTTCTGTTTCATTTTAACAATCCATACTGCACTCTTTAATTTTTGAGACTTTCTAACATATGTTAATATCAGTATGATATTTTTTCTCAGTACTCATTTTTTAAGAGTATTCCTGGAATTGTTTTATTTTTCCATATCACACTTCGGATCATCTTATTCAGCTCCCTCCTTCTGCCCCATCCTCAAAAAAAAGCAGCTGTGGCATTTTTATTATTTTCAAGAGTGTCTTAATTTGTAAAATAGAGGGTGGAGCAAGATGGCCAAATAGGAACAGTTCCAGTCTCCAGCTCCCAGCGTGAGCAACACAGAAGATGGGTGATTTCTGTATTTTCAACTGAGGTACCAGGTTCATCTCACTAGGGAGTGCCGGACAATCGGTGCTGGTCAGCTGCTGCAGCCCGACCAGCAAGAGCTGAAGCAGGACGAGGCATCGCCTCACCTGGGTAGTGCAAGGGGGAAGGGAATCCCTTTTCCTAGCCAGGGGAACTGAGACACACAACACCTGGAAAATCGGGTAACTCCCACCCCAATACTGCGCTTTACCAAGGGTCTTAGCAAATGGCACACCAGGAGATTATATCCCACACCTGGCCAGGAGGGTCCCACGCCCACGGAGCCTCCTCATTGCTAGCACAGCAGTCTGCGATCTAACGGCAAGGCAGCAGTAAGGCTGGGGGAGGGGCGTCTGCCATTGCTGAGGCTTAAGTAGGTAAACAAAGCCGCTGGGAAGCTCGAACTGGGTGGAGCCCACAGCAGCTCAAGGAGGCCTGCCTGTCTCTGTAGACTCCAACTCTGGGGACAGGGCACAGCTAAACAAAAAGCAGTAGAAACCTCTGCAGATGCAAACAACCCTGTCTGACAGCTTTGAAGAGAGCAGTGGATCTCCCAACATGGAGGTTGAAATCTGAGAATGGACAGACTGCCTGCTCAAGTGGGTCCCTGACCCCTGAGTAGCCTAACAGGGAGACATCCCCCACTAGGTACAGACCAACATCCCACACCTCACACGGTGGGGTACACCCCTGAGACGAAGTTTCCAAAGCAAGAGTCAGACAGGTACACTCGCTGTTCAGCAATATTCTATCTTCTGCAGCCTCTGCTGCTGATACCCAGGCAAACAGGGTCTGGAGTGGACCTCAAGCAATCTCCAACAGACCTACAGCTGAGGGTCCTGACCGTTAGAAGGAAAACTAACAAACAGGAAGGACACCCACACCAAAACCCCATCAGTACGTCACCATCAACAAAGACCAGAGGCAGATAAAACCACCAAGATGGGGAAAAAGCAGGGCAGAAAAGCTGGAAATTCAAAAAAGAAGAGCGCATCTCCCCCTCCAAAGGAACGCAGCTCATCGCCAGCAACGGATCAAAGCTGGACGAAGAATGACTTTGACGAGTTGAGAGAAGAAGGCTTCAGTCCATCAAACTTCTCAGAGCTAAAGGAGGAATTACATACCCAGCGCAAAGAAACTAAAAATCTTGAAAAAAGAATGTAAGAATGGATAACTAGAATAATCAATGCAGAGAAGGCCATAAATGAACTGACAGAGATAAAAACCATGACATGAGAAATATGTGACAAATGCACAAGCTTCAGTAACTGACTTGATCAACTAGAAGAAAGAGTATCAGCGATTGAGGATCAAATGAATGAAATGAAGTGAGAAGAGATGTCTAAAGAAAAAAGAGGAAAAAGAAATGAACAAACCCTTCAAGAAGTATGGGATTATGTGAAAAGACAAAATCTACGTCTGATTGGGGTGCCTGAAAGTGAGGGGGAAAATGGAACCAAGTTGGAAAACACTCTTCAGGATATCATCCAGGAGAACTTTCCCAACCTAGTAAGGCAGGCCAACATTCAAATTCAGGAAATACAGAGAACGCCACAAAGAAACTCCTCGAGAAGAGCAACTCCAAGACACACAATTGCCAGATTCACCAAAGTTGAAATGAAGGAAAAACTGTTAAGGGCAGCCAGAGAGAAAGGTCGGGTTACCCACAAAGGGAAGCCCATCAGACTAACAGCAGATCTCTCGGCAGAAACTCTACAAGCCAGAAGAGAGTGGGGGCCAATATTCAACATTCTTAAAGAAAAGAATTTTCAACCCAGAATTTCATATCCAGCCAAACTAAGTTTCATAAGTGAAGGAGAAATAAAATCCTTTACAGATAAGCAAATGCTTAGAGATTTTGTCACCACCAGGCCTGCCTTACAAGAGACCCTGAAGGAAGCACTCAACATGGAAAGGAACAACCGGTACCAGCCATTGCAAAAACATGCCAAAATGTAAAGACCATCGATGTTAGGAAGAAACTGCATCAACTAACGAGCAAAATGACCAGTTAATATCATAATGATAGGATCAAGTTCACACATAACAATATTAACTTTAAATGTAAATGGACTAAATGGTCCAATTAAAAGACACAGACTGGCAAACTGGATAGTCAAGACCCATCAGTCTGCTGTATTCAGGAGACCCATCTCACATGCAGAAACACACACAGGCTCAAAATAAAGGGATGGAGGAAGATCTACCAAGCAAATGGAGAACAAAAAAAAAGCAGGGGTTGCAATCCTAGTCTCTGATAAAACAGTCTTTAAACCATCAAAAATCAAAAGAGACAAAGAAGGCCATTACATAATGGTAAAGGGATCAATTCAACAGGAAGAGCTAACTATCCTAAATATATATGCACCCAATACAGGAGCACCCAGATTCATAAAGCAAGTCCTTAGAGACTTACAAAGAGACTTAGACTCCCATACAATAATAATGGGAGACTTCAACACTCCACTGTCAACATTAGACAGATCAACGAGACAGAAAGTTAACAAGGATATCCAGGAATTGAACTCAACTCTGCACCAAGCAGACCTAATAGACATCTACAGAACTCTCCACCCCAAATCAACAGAATATACATTCTACTCAGCACCACATCGCAGTTATTCCAAAATTGACCACATAATTGGAAGTAAAGCACTCCTCAGCAAATGTACAAGAACAGAAATTATAACAAACTGTCTCTCAGACCACAGTGCAATCAAACTAGAACTCAGGTCTAAGAAACTCACTCAAAACCGCTCAACTACATGGAAACTGAACAACCTGCTCCTGAATGACTACTGGGTACATAACGAAATGAAGGCAGAAATAAAGATGTTCTTTGAAACCAATGAGAACCAAGATACAACATACCAGAATCTCTGGGACACATTTAAAGCAGTGTGTAGAGGGAAATTTATAGCACTAAATGCCCACAAGAGAAAGCTGGAAAGATCTAAAATTGACACTCTAACATCACAATTAAAAGAACTAAAGGAGCAAGAGCAAACACATTCAAAAGCTACCAGAAGGCAAGAAATAACTAAGATCAGAGCAGAACTGAAGGAGATAGAGACACAAAAAATCCTCCAAGAAAATCATTGAATCCAGGAGTTGGTTTTTTGAAAAGATCAACAAAATTGATAGACTGCTAGCAAGACTAATAAAGAAGGAAAGAGAGAAGAATCAAATAGATGCAATAAAATGATAAAGGGGATATCACCACCGACCCCACAGAAATACAAACTACCATCAGAGAATACTATAAACACCTCTACTAAAACAAACTAGAAAATTCCAGTAGAAGAAATGGATAATTTCCTGACACTTTACACCTCCCAAGACTAAACCAGGGAAGAAGAACCCTGAATAGACCAATAGCAGGTTCTGAAATTGAGGCACACTAATAGCCTAACAACCAAAAAAAGTCCAGGGACCAGATGGATTCACAGCTGAATTCTACCAGAGGCAAGGCCAAGGAGGAGCTGGTACCATTCCTTCTGAAACTATTCCAATCAATAGAAAAAGAGGGAATCCTCCCAACTCATTTGATGAGGCCACCATCATCCTGACACCAAAGCCCCAGAGACAGATTAACAGAAAAAGAGAATTTTAGACCAATATCCCTTGATGAACATCGATGCAAAATCCTCCATAAAATACTGGCAAAAAGATCCAGCAGCACATCAAAAGCTTATCCACTATGATCAAGTGGGGCTTCATCCCTGGATGCAAGGTTGGTTCAACATTCGCAGAAATCAATAAAACATAATCCAGCATATAAACAGAACCAAAGACCAAACACCGCATGTTCTCACTCATAGGTGGGAACTGAACAATGAGATCACTTGGACTCAAGAAGGGGAACATCACACACTGGGGCCTATTATGGGGAGGGGGGAGTGGGGAGGGATTGCACTGGGAGTTATACCTGATGTAAATGACAAGTTGATGGGTGCTGATGAGTTCATGGGTGCAGCACACCAACATGGCAAACATGCGGTGTTTGGTTTTCTGTTCTTGCGATAGTTTGCTGAGAATGATGGTTTCCAGCTGCATCCATGTCCCTACAAATGACACAAACTCATCCTTTTTTATGGCTGCATATTATTCCATGGTGTATATGTGTAAGTTGGATTCCTAGGTATTTTATTCTCTTTGAATAATGTATGTAACAAACCTGCACGTTGTGCACATGTACCCTAGAACTTAAAGTATAATAAAAAAAAGTGTAAAAAAATTTGTAAAATAGTATTATCATCTTTATAACGTTAAACATTCTTAAATGAAAATATAGTATGCATTTTCATGTACTTGGATCTTGTACATTTTAAGAGTGTTTTAGAGTTTCTTAGGTCTTATATGTTTCCTGTTTAGCCTAGAAAGTTGTTGTTTTTTTTTTGTTTTGTTTTGTTTTTTTGTTTTTTTGAGACGGAGTCTTGCTCTGTGCCCCAGGCTGGAGGCATGCATCCTGCTCACTGCAAGCCCTCACTTCCGCCCCCCGGGTTCACGCCCATTCTCCTGCCTCGGTAGTTGGGACTACAGGCTCACCACCCCGCCTCCGCTAATTCTCTTGTATTTTGCAGAGGACGGGTTTCACTGTGTTAGCCAGGATGGCCCTCGATCTCTGACCCTGATCCTACTCGCCTCGGCCTCCCAAAGAGCTGGGATTACAGGCTTGAGCCACCGCGCCCGGCCTAGCCTAGAAAGTTTTATCTTTTTTAATGCTATTGTAAGTGGGAAGGTATTTTTTTAATGGCATCTTCTAACTAATTGTTCTTTTCATGTTTGATTACTGTATGCTAATTTTGTGGCTGTCTTGATTGTTTAATGGTTTTAAATTAATTCTCTAGGGCTTTACATTAAACAATCAACTATTTGAAAATAAGGTGCATTTTTCCTACTGCTTTCCAATTTTTATGCTGCTTTATTTGTACTGTCTAATCACATTGGCTTGTATTTCCAATACAATGTTAAAGAACAGTAACCATAGCAAGCATGTTTCTCTTGTTCTTTAATGGGAATGCTTCTTATACTTTCTCAATAAGTAGTGTGTTTGCTTTGGGGATGTTATAGCATAAATGTTGAAAAAGAATTTAGCAAAATTTAATATTCATTCTTGATAAAATACTCAATAAAATAAAAATGGCTATTTCTATCATATGATGCACTATATCTCTCTTCTGGGTTCTGATAACCACTCACATTCCTCATCCCTTTGGGCCTAGCTGGAGCATTAGTTCTCCTGTTACCAGCCAGATGTGGGGTATGCTGCACTATTCCTGGTGGTCCCTTATGCCCTGCACACACATTTATAAATAGCTCCTTGATTAAACCTTCTTAGATACCCTAATATGAGTATGCCATTGCTGTCCTCTTGGGACTACAACTGATGCAGATATTTTGTCTTGATGTCCATATTTTTTAACAGTGCAAGCCAGAGCCCTTCAAAAAGCCCATCTTCAGCAAGATAAGAAGAGTGCACCAGAACCAAAATCCATGTACTATTCCCATCACTGAGAAAGTCTTAGTTTAAAAAAAAGATTAACTGGACTGAATGGCATGTCTAGTGACATACTTGATTTACATTCCTTATGTAACATAATTACATAAGAATTTACATAACAGGATTTACATTCCTATCACTAACCAATTACAGTGCTGGCTATAAGCATGGTTCGGCTGCTGGCCCAAGGACCACACTTTCAGTAGCACGGGTACAAACAGCATCAGATTTGCTAATCTTCAAAGATTTGAAAGACTTCTCCTGCGAAAACATTAGAACCTAATATTGCTTTCGAGAAGCTCTTTGACAGTTTTATCTGTTTATCTTTTCTTCAACAAAATCCAGTTTGTTTAGATTATCTGTCTCTTCTATATTTAGTTTTTATTTTGTCATACTGTGCTTTTTACCCCTGAGGTATAATTTATATACAGAAAAAAACTGCATAGTTCTAGTTTTGACTAATGTATTCACCTATAACGAGTGCTCATAATCAAAATATAGAACATTTTTCACCCTCAAAAGTTTCCTCATACCTTTTGACACTCAATCCAAACTCTCCCCAGTCAACCATTGATTTCTATCACTATAGAATTTTTGTATATTCTTTAATTTGTATAAATGAAATCATACAGTAAGGCTCATGCACCATTATATCTGATTTTTTTAATTTGGCATGGTTTGGAGTCTGTCGGTTTTTCATTTTCCTAGAAAATTTTACATGTTATTGACAGATATTGAAATTTACCCACACAAAGTTGAACAATGTCTTTTCTTAAGATTCTTTAATCATTTTTTCTGTTTATTTATCCGCGTTGTTTCTTATATTATTATTTTCTCTCTATCTCTATGATTTTCTTCTTCAGATTCGATTTACAGACCATCAATAGATTAAACTCTCCATGAAATCAGCTGTGATCAAGTTACTCTTCAGTTAAACTCCTTCACCTTTTCCAATTGCCTATGGAATGCATTCCAAAGTTCTTTTCCTGTCATCCAAATCTCTCCACTGTATGATCCACCTTACCTTTCCTGCTTCTCTCCTCAAGACACCACCGAGAATTTTATATACTTTGATTTTCCCTTAGTTGAAAAAAGCATTGGAATCAATGATGAATTAATTGTAGAAAATTTGATGAGGATATTAGCCTTTACATCTTTCATTGTATAATATTCACATAAATAATTATTTATGTGAATACATATTTCATTGTATAATATTCACATAAATAAATATTCTTTATGAATTAGCATGTTTTCTTCAAATGTGCAATGAGATCTATGTAATTTACCAGGTTTCCTTTTCATTTGGTCATGAAAATTTGAAATTCATATTCAAACCTGGAGGCCATGTAGGATTTAGAAACCCTATTTTTCTTCTCTTCAACCTTCTATGTGTTGACCTTTTATTATCATTCACAAAGTTTAATCTCTCATGTATCTGATTGTTTTCCTTTTTTATAACTATCTTTAACAATCTCCACAAATGGTCTATATCCCTTATACAGTAAAATGAAAATGCATAAAGTTATCAAATTTTACTCTGAACGCACATATTTTAAACTTTCAAATCTCTGTGCCTTTTCTTCTGATTTTTTTTTTCTGAACCTGGACTATTTCCACCCCACTACCACCACCCTATCACCTAAAATATTTTACTCTTTGTACTCTAATGATCAAACTTCTACTTTTCCTTTTATATTCACATTGAAAGTTGGCTTTTGCAGAAAATTTTTCTCACCTCCACTGGGTGAATGTAACTTGTGTAAGATTCACCTCTTGCTGAACTTGTCTTACTCCATGCTTCTCCACATGTTGGCTTTTGTCTCAGGCTGATGTCAAGATGCCTGCAGCAGTACCACGCATCACATCCAGTGGTGGGAACATGCCCATGTAAAAGGGATCCATTCTCCCTTTTGCTAGGTGGCAAGGGAACTTTCCCTAGAAGCTTTCACTTACCATCATTATTGGCTACATTTGACTGCATAACCATTCCTAAATTATGCACAGGAGGGGATAATGAAATTCCAGGATTGGCTTAACCTAATTAGTTTAAATTCTTAGAAGCTGGGCATGAGGTCAGTTTCCCCTGAAGACCATAATCGTGTGGAGAATGGTAGGTACTAGGTAAAATCAAAAATCTGCAAGGAAGGAAAATGGGAATATATTTTGGGTTGATCAATGGTGTATTCTGTAATTGTGACATTTCCCTCCCAGAATCTTTATATTTTGATTGTACTTTTCATAATTCACCTAACACTTTCTTATATTTTGGTTATCTGTGTACTTATTTTATTTCTACTTCCTGTCAACATTAAGTTCTCTGATAATAGAAACTCACTGAGTGCCCCACTTAGCAACCTGAAGAGTGGCTGGCTGTATTAGGTGTTCAATAAGTATATGTTTAACTAAATTCCTTGTTTTCCTCCTGGACAGCATGGGTAAATAACCTGTGTCTCTACGGATGCGTGTCCATAGCAAGTACTTTCGTGTAGCTTCATCTTTTGGTTTCAGTGTCTGTCTCCTATTAATTACCACCCACTAGCCCACACCTATACAGATGTTACTATAATTATGGGTTTATTAAGTCCTGTGCTTTGATTTCCCTATAGCGAAAATGAATCCCCTATTCATGAACATTCTTTCACCTGGTTCCCCTTGTGACCCATTTTTAGAATGGCTCTCAAGGGCTAGGTGCAAACTGAGGCCAAAGGACAAAGCTTTTCTCTGTGCAAAGGTGACTGGCTCACACCTGGATCCAGCTTGTGGCCCAGGCCTCATTAGCACCATATTCTAATCCTGCAGAGAAGTCCCAGCCAGACTTCCAAGAGCAGCAAGAACAGCAAGCACTCTGTGTCTTACGTGGCCAGGCCCAGCCAGAAGGGGCCAGGAACATCTGGTAGGATTCTGCACCACAGGGTGGCTGCAAAATATTCAATGTTTAAAGAAAGGAATACCCCCAACCTCACCAGGCCCCAGATACACAGCATTTGAAGAAAGATGTCTCCTTGCTCAAAACTGCTCTCTTCTCCTCAACCCTAGCAGTAACAGTAAAACTTCAAATGATCTCAGTGGCTCTTTCCTCCCACAGCGTGAATACGATCTGAGTATAGTCAAACTATTGTTTCCAGGATCCAATGAAATACTTTATTTATTTCAATTAGAAATCATCCTAATCACCTCCTTTGAAAAGGTATACCCTCTAATACATAAACAGGGCTTCTCTATCATGGAAGAAAAGATACACTGTGAAACAAATTTAAAAGTTCCTAAATTCCTGAGAAGCAAGCCTCACCAAATTTCCAGCAACCGCTCTAACTAAAAATACCACCTTCAGGACAGTGCAGTGCTTTTAAGCATTAGTATCTGACCCGTTGGTAGAGGGAGAAAAATCATTATGCATTCCCCAAAAGTGAAAACTCAGAAAAAGCAGAAAAAATCCTCTGGGTTTCCCACCCAAAAGGATCATTTCTGGGAATACTAGACAAGAGTCAGGATCATAAAATGGGTTTAGTAATTTGGGGTTCTCTGTAACTGATGATGCCTGTTTTTCTCCACCCAATACCATATAAGAAGGCAAAGCACTGGCTTGGTAAATTGTTTCAAAGAGGCACTGTCATGCAGGAATAAGGATGCATTCCCAATTTGTTTTCTCACACTGACTTCTTTGTATTGTATAACAAACATTCTCGTTTCATTTCTGGACGAGCAAGCTTCAGGTAAAGAACCCAGAGCTGAGAAAAAGAAAAAGAGGTGGTGGTTTGGGGAAAGAGAGATGGAATAGATTATTAATATTTATGCTGGTTTTAAAACATTGCATTTGGAATACTATACAGCCATTAAAAAGAATGAAATCATGTCCTTTGCAGAAGCACGCATGCAACTAAAGGCCATTATCCTAAGCAAATTAATGCAGAAACAGAAAACCAAATAATGCACACTCTCATTTATAAGTGGGAGCTAACTACTGGGTATTCATGGACATAAAGATGGCAACAACAGACACTGAGGACTACTAGAGCAGGAGGGAGGTTGGGAGGCAAGTGTTAAAAAACTAACCCACTGTTGGGTTACTGTGCTCAGCGCCTGGGTGATGGGATCATTTGTACCCCAAACCCCAGCATTATGCAATATACCCAGATAATAAATCTGCACATGTACCCCCTGAATCTACAATAAAAGTTGAAATTATTTTAAAAATTAAAAATGAGTTTTTCACATTGATCACAAGTTGAAATGTTAATATTTAGATAGGAATTAAATAAAATATATTAATAACACTAAAAAATAAACGAATAAAAACAATGTATTCTCTTAGCTAGAAGTAAAATTAGGGAATGTAGGTACCAGTGTTATAATGACAGAATGAAGGAATGAGCAAATAATACAGTTTAAGCTCTTACAGGTACTATGACGTTAGACAATTTACTTAGCCTCTGTGAGTCTGCTTCCCCATTCATAATTTGTGCAAAGGTGACTGACTCACACCTGGATCCAGCTTGTGGCCCAGGCCTCAATAGGAGGAGGAGAGCAATAGCTTTCCTGTTGAAATATAATGAGGATTAGGTGTGATAATCTATGTAGTATTCTTAGCACAACACTTGATACATTGTAATAACCCAAGAAATGTTAGTCGCTCTGATTATTATAATGATTGGGCTTCCTCTTTCCATGATATGGCAACTTTTACTGAACCCAAAGCTATATCTTGAAGACTGAATCTTTTTTAGTAAAAAGTTATTCGGGTATAGACAATCTTAACTGGGCCATGGCTAAAATACAATGTTTCTGGCCAGGAGGAAGTTACTATAGGCAGAAAGCTGCCAGTTAATTGCCCATAATCTTGGCAGAGACACTTAATTAAAAGCTGGATCTACTGGCTGGAGATCAGAACTGGCTCTTGATGAAACAAGTGACAGAAGCCAGACTAAGTGGGAACAATCTCTACAGTCAGACATCAGCTGAATGTCCTGGTGCTTGACCCTGGGGGAAAATGGGCTTTAAAGGAGGTGAGCACTCCAATGAGACTATGAACCTCACTCTAGAGAACTGGGCTGACAGGGGCTAGTTTTTTCAAAGCCAATATTAGGAAAAGTAATCCTAGTCTCTCTCTTTTCCCTCAAGCTCCCCTCTCTTTCTAATATCTCGGCTTTTTAAAATCATTGTTACAAGCCACCCCCATACACCATAGAGCAGAAACACATAAGCAAACTCTAAAAATAATGAGTACTCACATACTGCTTATGTGCTAGGCACAGTTCTAAATGTTATGTGACTGCTAATCCATTCAGTTAACATATTAACCCTTTGAGATAGGTACCATTTAAGGATCTAATTAAACTAAAGAGCGCTTCTGCACAGCAAAAGAAACTATCATCAGAGTGAACAGGAACCTACAGAATGGGAGAAAATTTTTGCAATCTACCCATCTGACAAGGTCCAATATCCAGAATTTACAATAAAGTTAAACAAAATTTTTAAAAAACAAGCAACCCCATCAAAAAGTGGGCAAAGGACATGAACAGACACTTCTCAAAAGAAGACATTTATTCAGCCAACAAACACATGAAAAAAAAGCTCAACACCATGGGTCATTAGAGAAATGCAAATCAAAACTACAGTGAGATACTATCTCATGCCAGTCAGAATGGCGATTATTAAAAAGTCAAGAAACAAGAGATGCTGGTGAGGCTGTGGAGAAATAGAAATACTTTTATACTGTTGTTGGGAATGTAAATTAGTTCGACAATTATGGAAGACAGTGTGGCTGTTCCTAAAAGATCTAAAACCAGAAATATCATTTAACCCAGCAATCCCATTATTGGGTGTATACTCAAAAGAATGTAAATAATTCCATTATAGTATGTGTATTGCAGCACTATTCACAATAGAAAAGACATAGAATCAACTCAAATGCCCATCAATGATAGATTGGATAAAGAAAATGTGGTACATATATATCATGGAAAACTATGCAGCCTTAAAAAGGAATGAGATCATGTCCTTTGCAGGGACATAGCTGAAGCTGGAAGTCATTATCCTCAACAAACTAACACAGGGATAGAAAACCAAACACCACATGTTCTCACTCATAAATGAGAGCTGAACAATGAGAAGACAGGTGATATTGGAGTCACCTGAGAATATTTTTAAAATACTGATGCTTGACTTAATACTGAGATGTTGCTACATACTCAATAGAATGGCTAAAGTTTAAAAGTCTAACAATACTAAGTATTGGTGAAAATGTGAAACAACTGGACTTCTCACACATTACTGTAAAAAAATGCAAATGGTATAGTCACTTTGAGAAACAATATGGCAATATCTATAAAAGCAAGAATTTACTTACCATGTAACCCAGCAATTCTGCTCCCAGAGAAATTAAAACATACGTCCACACAAAGACTTGTATGCAGATATCCATGGCAATATTATTCATAATAGTCAAATAACTGGAAATAGCTTAACTCTCCATCGACTGGTAAAAAGATCAATGAATTATGGCTCATGCATACTATGGAATTCTACTCAGCAATAAAAAGGAACAAAATATTAAAATATGCAGCAATATGAATGAATCTCAAAAGCAATTATGCTAAGTAGAGAAAGTCAAATCTAAATGAATACACACTGTATGGTCTCATTTATATAAAGTTTTAGCAAAGGCAAAACTGTAGTGACAGATGGTAGATCAGTGGGTAGCTGGAGCCAGGTGTCAGGAGAGGGCATCAACTAACTAAGGGCACAAGGAAACTTTGTAAGGAGATAGAACTGTGCTAAGTCTTGATTAAGATGGTGGTTACATGGTTGTATACAGTTAACAAATTTCATCAGGCTGTATAGTTAAATGGATGAATTTTTATTGTACATAAGTTATACTTCAGTTAGCTGATACCACAACAGAGACTAATTAAATCAGGACCTGAGAGCTCTGGGCATCAGTATTTTTTAAAGCCCCCCAGGAACTTCTAATATACAGCCAGGATGAAGAACTGCTATTCTAGGAAAAAGAAACATTATTAGCAAATGCATGTATACATATATACACACACACATACTTATATATATACACATATAAATATGTAAATAAATTAAAATTTATTTTTAAAGAGTAAAACTGGACATTTCAAGATTTCAGGGAACAATGTGGCTAGACCATAGGGTCCCCAAGTATGACTAGTACAGATTAGTCTAGAAATAGAACTTGGGAAAGATCATGGAGGGCCTCACATTTTCTTAGTGAATGAATGCTCCAGACTGTCCATCAGAAAAGCAATTTTTTCCCTGAAAACCTGTAGAAGAAATATTGTCAAAGGTTAGAAGTGAGAATATTATTAGTATTCATGTCTCTGCAAATGATATTATTACTGATAACAAATATTCCTCTGGACTCTATTGTATGTGTCTATGCTAAGGATTACAGAAGGGGAACTGGTTATGTAACTATGTGATCCGGAACAAGTTTTCTGTTTTTAACTTCAATAAACTTCTGTTTATCAACCTGTAAAATGAAGTACTGGGCTGAAGAATTTCTCAGACTCCTTGTAGCATCTACCCATTTCTTCACGTGAAAGGAATTAAACCTAGAAAACAATGCCATATTGAAAATAATGACTCCGGTGGGGGTGGGGGGCATCTCAAGGGTCCTGGATCTGGAAATCAGTCAAGGTCATGTGATTGATATTCTTTTCCCCTTTTTTCTTCAAGGGCCACATGATGCCTGTCATTGAATCTCCTTGCTTTTTCTCATTCCACACACTCATTTTTTCTGCCAACTTACTTTATGCTCCAAAATGGCAACTTCAACTCCCTGGTCTATAGGACCTTTTAGTCTGGTTTCTCAAATTTGAGAAAAAATGTAATCATGGCTTTTCATCCTAAATATTGCCCCTACTTCAGGGGGTATCAATTCCTGTTGCATTCATCTTGGGAGGAGGGGCTGACAGAAGAAGTGCAGTATTTAGGATTGCTCCTCCCTGTGCAGGACAGATAATGGAACCATCTAGTACACTAGCAACATGGTTATTCAATTTTTACTCTGCAAGATTCATCATAGATCCTGTTATCCATGAAAATTCTCCATTTCTATTATCTGAATATAACTTCTGAAGATGTGTGTGTGTGTGTGTGTGTGTGTATGAATGTGTATGGTGTGGGGACATGTGTGTGTCTGTGTGTGCCACGTGCATGCTTCAGGCAACATTCTGCTTCTGTTGCAATTTGTTCTGAAAAAATATCAAATGATTAAACATTTGAGAGTGGTATCAAATTAGATTTATGTTTTCTTTCTAAAAGTATCATCCTTATATCTAAAAAAAATGAAATACTTTTGCACCTGCATATCTGGTGCTATCAGTAACTTTTTATTTGTGCAGCAAAATATCAACAAAGCAGTAATGACATGATCTTAAAAACAGTTGATAACATTGGAGGTGACATCTGATAGTGTGATACTTACAATAGCCACAACCTAAGAATTCTGAAAAATGGAGACCAAACATTTCCAGGCAACAATATGCCAAGGTGGGGATTTGTTCTTTTTCAACCAAAAGCCAAAGCATCATTGATAGAACAAACAACAGACCAACAAAGAAAACCTTCTTATTACTACAACAGAGACGTTTTATAAAATCTTACCCAACAGATATTTTTGTAAGTCATGCATTGAATTAGAATTTCAACTCAGGAAGGTCTTATAAATACACAGATTGATACAGTAGCAAATAGGATCAGAAAAGTCTAACACTATGGAAAATGAAGTTGTCTAAGACTATAAACTTCATTCTCAACAGAGAGGCCAAGGATTGTCTGCAATTAGTTTCTGACACATGGATATGAACACAGGTCTAAGAAAGAGGATCTAAGCAAGACAAAGAAGAGAAACAGTGCTCTCATAACTTTCATTGCATTACAGTGAATAAGGATTCATAGCTTAAAAGTCAGAACTACACTTAATTCTATTACTCTATGTGTTACATATATGGTTTTAAGTGTGTGTGCACATATGCTTATACACATAGGTACATCTATGTGTTTAAGATGACCACATAATAGTCCATGTAGATCATCCGGAGTACATGCACGGTTTCTGTTAGCCAACCCTTTTCGTTGTCTCTATCCAGTTAAAAAACTCCTTCTGGTACCAGGAATAGAACTGAGTGTGCTACCTACTGTGTGTATCTGTCAATATGTGTTTGCTTCTCTGTGTCTGTCTGATTCTCTTTTTCTCTTTCTTTCTCTTTCAAGAGGAACTCAAAAATGCTCCCTGGCATTTTCATGACAAAGCCATTTGCCATCATAGCAATTAAGCTCCTTTGATGGTAGAATATGCCCCCATGTGAAACTCACATAAAATCTTTGGGGCCATTAGCCCTTCTTCAGGCTGAGATGTAGCACTGCCAGTATGAAATATAAAATTGCTTATTAAAAGCCAACAAGGAAAAAATGTCCCTGATAGAAGTAAAAGCCTGGCATCCCTAGATTGCATGCATCATCACAGCATCAGCAGCTGCTTCCTCAGTCAGTGGCAGAACAGTAAATCTAGGAGCGTGGCTATTCATCTACAGTATGGTTAGGAGGAGGCCAGAAGAGAACAGAATGACATTGGGTGAAAAATTAGTTGCTGATCAGCTAAGGTTACTGTCCAACTCCAAAGGTTATGGCAATATAATCATCTGCTCTTGCTCTGCAAGGGAAACTCAATACTGCTTTAATTACTTTGCTTTTGTTATCCATTGTATTCCCAATGCAACATCACATCCAGCAAATGAAAGAGTAGACCATTCAGTTATTATATACATAAATTTATATTACTGAGATGGCACATATCCTTTGATCCTATAAAGAGGATTGTGGGAGTTGACAGAAGGTTTTCATCTAAGCCTCCAAACGCCTGGCCCAGGACACAGGGGTAAACCATTACTCTTATTTTATTTTACTAATGTATTTATGTATTTATTTATTTATTTTTGAGATGGAGTCGTGCTTTGTCACCCAGGCTGGAGTGCAGTGGTGCAATTTCAACTCACTGCAACCTCTGCTTTCCAGGTTGAAGTAATTCTGTCTCAGCCTCCCGAGTAGCTGGGATTACAGGCGTGGGCCACCACACCCAGGTAATTTTTGTGCTTTTATTAGAGATGGGGTTTCACCATGTTGGCCATGCTGGTCTCAAATTCCTGACCTCAGGCAATCCGCCCGCCTCAGCCTCCCTAAGTGCTGGGATTGCAGGCATGAGCCGCCACGCCCAGCCAAAAGATATGAATTTTTTTAAGCTATTCTCAAAAATCTTCAGCCAGTGGGCTATTGATCAATTAGAAGAGAGTTGACTGACTTAACATTGAGGTGATGCATCTTCATCTACGGAGGATGCTTCAGGAATCTCCAAGGCCCAGGCCCTAGGATTTCCCAGTGGACATACTTCTTTAACTTATAAATTTATACCCTTTACCATATGGTCCTACATATTTTTGCTCATTTGGTTTACAACAGTTGTCAGGCTCAACTATTCTACTCTAGTCTACTTAGGAAGTATGTCGTTTGAGCTGGCAAGAATAATCATGTTTCAGTTTATTTTCATTTGGTAACGATGAGAGGAAAAGAAAAGAAGTAGTAGTCATTCTTTGACTTTGATGAAACCAGAAGGAAGTCACTGGGGTTCGTTAAAGACAGATGAATTCAAAACCAGAACTTTTGTGAAGACACTCATTTCAAAAAAAAAAATCCTTTTAATATTTTCTTTTCTGAAAAACACATTATCTTAATCATCAATGAATATTTAGTTAAGCAAAGTGAAGGAAAGATATTCCAAAATTCCAGTAAACAGAAATAATCATTATTAATATAACAGGGTATTCATATATATAATGTTATTTATAAACATGAATGAAAGTCACTGGTTTGAGGGTATTAATACATAGACATTGAGTACATATAAGTGAATGAGGAAATACACACTCCTCCCTTTCTTGCTGATAATCTCATCTCAGGCCAGGACACAACATGGATGTGACTTGCCTTCTTCACCACAGCTTTCCCCGCTCCAAAAGCATCACCTCTGTTACCCAAATCTGGATACTCAGTGCCTTTTCCAGTAAAAGTCATCACTGTAAAAAAAGAAAAAAAGTAAAGAACGAATCCAAAAACCAAACAAAAAGGCATGCATAGGCTTAGGGGATAGTTTGCTTCGTCAAACACTATCAATCACAATGTTAAGCACTCATAACACATTTCTATCAAACTCATGTGAAACTTGGCACTTCTGAGCCCTGCCTCCCTCACAATCATATGTTTCTACTTCCCCCAAGCAGTCTTCAGCTTCACGGGAATGACATCTGTATCTCCAGATGTTTGTGTTTTATCAGGCCCTTCTCAGCCATTTTGATCAGGGTGCATGTACACAAATTATATCATAAATCTCTCACACTTCATATGCTATATCAAATAAGAAAAACACCAAGTTTACACAGAGCTATGTTAAGCCGAGGAACTGTAACTTGAGATTTAACACCCTATTTGTAAGGATGTGCTATTATTCTTAATCCCTTGATTAATACAGGCTAACACTACTGTACAGATTTATTATGGACCATATGCTCTTTAATTATCATTGCCTCCCAAAGTTACCACTCGGCACATCTGCAACCGATGTGAGCTGCTGTTCCACTGTCCCTGCCTCAGCAGGATCTGATAACCATTTTTCAGTTGATGATGAAGAGTCAGTCCTTGATGAAGAGTCAGTCCCAACAATGTCTCAGAAGAGTGATTAAAATAAAATAAAATAGAATAAAAGGGAAGGGAAACAAACAGTGTCTTGGGGAGAGTGTAGGAAGTGCGGAGAATCCACTGTCAATGATGCGCCTCATCTGTTCAGGTTCACTTTAGCTGAAATGATTTTTAATTGCAGACTGTTAATGTTTGTCTTCCAAAATCCAGCTGTTGTAAATGGAATTAAGGAGAAACCTTCCACTCTTGAAGCAAATGAGAAAGTGGAGAGTGTGCAAACATTAACATGGTTCTTAGCTCAAGATGTGCCTGGCTGATTTAAAATCTTTTGGACCGCACAATCAGAGGAGACATAATTCATGGGGACTTGGGATTAATTTTTTAAAGATTTACACTACAATTTTAAATGACATTCTAGCTAATTAAGCATCTCTCTACATCACAAAGGAACAGTTCTTATGAACTGTTTTCCTCTTTATTGAAGTTTAACATTCTTAAGGTCACACATCTCTTTCTGCCAATAGATACAAGAGATATGTGTATCAAGACAAATGTTTCCTAAAATATTGTAGGTTTGATTAAAAAGTGGCGAGCTTTAGCAGAAAGAAACGTGACTTGTGGATTAGAAGACAGACATTGGGAAAATCACCTAACCTTAATCGTTTTTTACTTGTGTTATAAAGGACTTGAGCCAGGTGATCCTCAAGGTAACTCCCCTCCCTAAATTAAGGACACTCGTGCGTTAGTATTGAATTCAAGACAGTTATAATCATTTGTGTTTTAGCCATACAGCAATCCAAGGAGGTTGATGGATATTATTCAGTTCTATTCTATTGCTGCAGAAATTAAGATCTTAATAATCCATTAATATACCAAATATCTTATAATCAGAACCATTTTGAAGGTCAATCCCTTGCTTTGAAAAATGTATTAATTCCCAAAAAGTTATTTTAAAATCTTTCAAAAGTAGAGCTTTCAAATATCTCTTCAGTGAATATATGGAGCCTAGAATAGTCAGGAATGTCTAGAAAATGAATAATGATAAAGCTGCAGGACTTGGAGCCAGAATTCAAGACTCATTGTTAAATAAAAGTAGCTAAGACAGTGAGGTTTCAGCTTACGGGTAGACAGATAAACCCAAGAGACATGCTGGAGAGCCAACAAACAGATCCACACAGATATGGTCACTTGATTTATAATGAAAATGCCACTGCAATCCAGTGGGGACAAGATAGTCTTCTCAATAAATGGAAAAAGGGGAACATTGACCTTTATCTTATATCATGCACAAAAATTAATTAGAGATGGATCAGATACTTAAATATAAAAGATATACAATAAACTTTCAGAAGAAAGCATAGATATCTTTAAGACTTTGAGATAGGCAAATATTTCTTAACTGGAAAAAGGCAAGAAATTAACAACAAGGGAAAAGGTAAATCAGTTATTTTGCATGAAATTTAAAACTCCTACTCTTTGAAAGACAACTTTAAAAAATAATAATGCAAGCAACAGACTGGAAAAAAATAATTGCCATATATATATTAAATGACTCATATTTAGAATATATAAAAAAATACAAATCAAAAAGAAAAAGACATCCCAGATTTTTTTAATGTGGAAAATACTTGATCAGACAGTTCACAAAAGTGAAGTACATGGCCAATATACATACAAAAGCGAGATCAACATGCTTAGTTGGCTGAGAAATGCAAATTAAAATCACAATGAAATATCTCTACACACCATCAAAAATGCTGTAAAAGCATCTACATTCCCATATTAAATGTTGGTAAAGATGTGGAACTCCCATCTACTGTTGATGGGACTGTAAACTGGTATAAACCCTTTGGGAAACTTTTGGCCCATCAACTAAATCTAAGCATGTGTTTATCCTATGACCCAGCAATCCCACTCTTGGTGCTATGTTCACCAAAAATGTTCACCAAAAACATTTACTATAATGTCATACCTGTACTATCTATAGCTAAAAAGTAGGAAACAACCCAAATGTCCATCAATAACTAAATTGTAGAACATTCACACAATGAAATAATTCATAGCAGTGAATTATTTTAAGTGCTCCACACCACAGCATGAATAAAATCTCACTGAAATAATGTTGATCAGAAAAGAAGCACTATGCGAAAAACTATATATTATATTAATACACTTATATGAAGTTCAAAAACAGGTAAAATTAATATATGGTCGTAAAGGACAGAAAACTGGTTACCTCTGTGAAGGGGTAGGAGGTAGGGAGACAGAGGCAGGAAATCTTCTGTGCCTTGGTCTGAGTGGTGATTATACAGGAATATGTCTATGCAAAGAGCACGTTATCCTCTTGGGATTTGTACACTTTATTGTTTATCAGTTATACCTCAAATATTCTTATTTGTGTGTGTGTATAAACTTCCAGAAAACTGAAGATTACATTCTATTACTTCTAGATTTTTTGTCCTCTGTTTTCAGTGAATTGGAAACATTTCCCTGAATGTAAATTAGAAATTCTCAAAGTATGAGAAAAATAATCATTTGAGTTTCCACCATAGATGGACATATTCTTTCTTGGACAGACTTACCTTCTCAAATGGAGTAACATGTAGGGCTCTCTTGTTATTTAACCCATGCCTAAAAAGTAGTGGAGTAAATGAAACATTGTTTCAGGTAGGAGTGTGCAGGTAGGAATATGTAGAGGTGGGAATTTGTATGATTACATGTCAAGTGATTAGCAGATTTGCAGAAAAAGGAACATCACTCTGAGACCATTCAACTTTCCTGTGAATTGAGAGTGAATACGTGGCTAAACTATCAAGGATGTAGGCCTTAACTTCTCCCCTTCCACTTCCCTGGACAGAAATGAAATTCACCAAAGCCCAGAAGGAATAGTGGGTTCCAATGTCCTGAATCTTCAGAATTAGAAGAAACTGAAACTTACATCTACTCTTTTTGAAAAATAATAATATGCCTTTTAAAAATTTACACTTTGCTGCTTCAATTTTCTCTTCTAAATGACTTTGGTTCACATCAAAATCAGTTAAAAAAAAAAATGGCCACAAGTTCCAGCTTTCCATTTTCCAGATCCTGGTGTGCAAAGTTTTTGTCTAGGGAGTGCGATTACTCACTTCCTATGACCCTTCCAGTCTCTATCTCTATCTAGAATATCAGTTCTCATCCAAAGCATCCCCTCGTACTCATGTGTTGCGATCATATATAAAATGAGTCACAAGAAATGTGTTACTCTTTATAAACAATGAAGCAAATTTGCTTTTTAAGAAATTAGGGTAGGTCTAACGATAACAATTTCCATTTCACAATTGAAAACAAAATGGTGTTTGAGAGGTGAATGACTTGCCCTAGTACACAGAGCTAGGAAGAAGAACTGGAGCTACTGGTTTTTATCATAAACTGCCTCTCCATGGGAGTAAATTGAGCATGTGCCGTGGGAGGAGTGATTCATCCGTGACACACATCAGACAGACAATCACGTTATTAAGATCTCAGGCTTTCTGTTCAAAGAGTAGGTAAATTCACCTCTGTGTCAATATAGTTAATATAGCCATTTCTTAACTAGGAAATTGCAATCACATATTAAAATATTATAGTCACACACCTTAGGTAGTAAAAATTCTCAGGCATTGGAAATTACCTGACAGGACTTCTGGCTCAGAAAAGTGATACTGAAGGTCTTTAGAACAAAAATATCTACAAATCTGTGAAATATAAGAACATTAAGTTTTTACAATGTTCTACAAGAGGTATGAAATGAACACATAATCACATCAATTCTGCCTGTTCCATTTTTTAGTGTTTTCTATTTTTAGCATTTTATTGTTGGAACTTACGCATGCCTTCCTTATTTTGTGTCACAGTCAAAAGATGGGAAATTGTAACCAAATGTTGAAATATGATAATTAACTCCTTGACTAAACAAAACTAACACTATTTCTGAATAGAAGCAATTATTTTAAGTCTGTAAGAAATACAGTGTAATATATTTATTTGTGCAATGTACACTGGTTGACTTGGCCAAAGCTATGTGTCAATGGAAAAAAGATAACTGCTCATGTAAAGCTATTTTCTAGATGTCTAAATTTTGCTGATTTTTCTCACTAAAACCTTTTTTATTTTTTTGAGACAGGGTCTCTCTCTGTCACCCAGGCTGGAGTTCAGTGGCGCAATCCTGGCTCACTGCAACCTCTGCCTCCTGGGTTCAAGCAATTCTGCCTCAGCACGTGATACCACCCCCAGCTAATTTTTGTATTTTTAGCAGAGATGGGGTCTCACCATGTTGGCCAGGCTGGTGTCAAACTCCTTGGCCTCTCAAAGTGCTGGGATTACAGGCATGAGCCACAGCGCCCAGCCACTAGAACCTTTCTTAATTATTATTATCAAATTTAGAACTGCATGAGCCTCATTAATGCAAAGAAATATAAACTCACAGAACATGAATCTTGAAATGGACCCAGGTGATCACTTCATTCAATTCCCTTTTACACATGGAAAACTTGAGGTCTGAAAAGTCATATAGTCAGGTGTACACAGCTCCCAGTTCAGAACTCTCTTATTATGATGGAACTTAGCTGACCAGAAACAACCTCTGTTTGATTTGTGACTCTCTTGACTAACCCTGGTAAACATCAGTTTTAGGAAATAAAGATTCTCTGTAAACATGAATGTTCAAATATCAACAACAGAAGATCTGTCATACTCATACAATTTCCTTTTCAAAACCAAGGCCTGAGTTCCTTGACTTGTTTCAAACTATATGAAATTTCCATTCGCAGCTTTAAAGAAATCTGGGAAACAAAATGAAAATATCCTCATCCTCACAATCCTGACATCTTAGAATGCTCACTAGATATTGTCAGGGAATTATGCCATATTGGTTCTGAGTTGACAGCAATGTGTGTAATTTCTGATAGCTAAAACCCTGGGCTCTGGAGCTAAGACCTGACTACCCTTATTACCTGTATGATCCTGAGCAGGTTACATAATTTATCTGTCTGTCAGTTTCCCCATCTGTTCAATGGAGATAATAATAGCACCTGCACCATAGGGTTGTTGTGTGCATATAAATACATGTAAACACACAAAACAGTACATGTTGGCTATTATTGTTATCCTTAATGAGCAGATGATGATGATGATGATGATGATGATGAGGCTTTGTAAAAAGGAGGCAGTGAATGAGATTTATTTACTCATCCTTAGTCATTAACAAATTAATTTCATTCCAAACTTTACTTCAGAGTTATGTCTAAAACTAATTTTGTCTTAAATTCATCTAGATATGTCATCTCCACTTGTAGCTTCTGAACTCAGGTATTATGCTTTAGATATCTTTGTATATAAATTATAGTGCCTGGCAGCTTGCCTTATACATATTAGCTGCTCAGTAGGCATTTGCTGAATTACTGAATGAAGGCTTAAATAAATAAAGCTCAAAGGAAAAAGAGACTGGTGCCCACCTTCCTTTCCCACCCCACCCTGCACACACACATAAACCCTGTCCAATTTATTGGAAGGCACCCAAATCACTGATGAAACATTTGGCTCAAGTCTTCAAAATAGTACACAAATAGATAAATGGCCTTTTTTTCTTATAGCTTTTAATATCCTGTTCTTTATAAATGACTTTCAGACTCATTTTATATTATGGTTATCTTCTGAAAATGTATTATATCCTAATAGCCAAGCTTCTTTCTCTACCTCCAACCCTAGCTTTTTGGTTTGGTGCTGATTTTTTACTTTGAGACATTAATTTAAGTATTCTGCTTGTCAGTGGATGAGTGAATGAATTATTCATTTTATTATGAAACATAAATTTTAAAGAACAGCATTATAACTTCTTTTTATATGCCAAAAATAATAGATCATTCCAGAAGCCATTATGGCACCCTTTATCTAACAGAGGGTGCCCTTTTGAAAGCTGTGCCAAACTAATATGTTTTAATATAACTTCAACCATTAAACATTAAAAGAAGTCAGCTCAATTTAATATCTAAATAACAAAAATATAAGCCATACCTAACTTAAGTCATGTTAGGATTACTTGATTACTATCAACATGAACCAGGCAAAACCAAAATGTTTAAGCACTGCTTCTTATCCACAACCATAATGCAAAATCCTCACTTCTTTGTCAAAATGTTGTCATCAGGAATATGGGATAAACTAAGAAACATAGTTGACATAAAATAAAGTTAATCTCAACATTAATTACAATTTATTCTAACTAAAGACCCTACTACCATACTCCACATATTTGTATAAACATGCATAACTAGACTGAATTGCACTCAATATCTATTATACAAAGCATGCCATCTGAAGTTTCTGACTTTTCAGATCACTGTTACCACATTAACATTGTAAAGATGTGTCTGCATAACCAAGCATTGTAACATACCTCATAGTAATTATTGTTTTTTCCTATATGCGATAGTTTCTGCTCAACATGATGATAAATTTTCAAGATCTTGTTCAACATTCCAGTCCACATCCTCCCTTTCCCAAACTTACCTCTTTAGTTATAAGAGTAATGAGGCTTAGCTGACTGGCAGCTTGTTAGGCTCAACAGATAATGTGCATATTACTTTCTGGCCCATCTTTATTTTTAAATAATAATAAAAAGGAACATGAAAGATAATCTTTACAGACTAAGAAATAGTCATTACAATGGTGGAGATAGATTTACTCAATGACAGAGAAGTGAATGAACCTAGACAGTTAAGCCTATACAGGAGCATGAAAAGCCATACTGATTATTTTAATTTCCTAAACTCTTTAGTGTTCTGAAAGGCTCTTTAAAACTTCATATTCTTTCACATTTGTCTGTTGCTATTATCTTGTCCAAAGCTTTCACTCACCTTCATGCTACCCAGGAAGACTGTTTGCATTAAACTGGCAAGATTTAATCAGAGTTTATTGCTTGAGATAAAAACACTGCCACATTTTTTATCTTTTTATTAAATTTACAAACTTGGGCATCCACATTAGGGATCAAAAGGTGATTGCCTGTTTCCTCTACTGGAATGCAATGTTATACTTCTCATATAATAAAAAGGCCTTTCCTTTGATTTGGTAAAGAGAAACAAGACTTTTTCTTATTGGAGCAGGGCCCAGGAACTTTCTTTGAGATTATATTCAGGGATGATAATCTCTTTAGCCAAAAAAAAAAAAGGTGGATTTGAACATCTGGCTCTTGCTCATGGATATATTACAAAAGCAAAGTAATCACGCTGTGCTCCTGGAGCGCAGCAATAACATTGTGGATTCAGAAGTCAGACAGTAAGAAAAGTTTAGAGTGCCCACATACGTACACACAAACACATACTAATGCAAATTAGAACTGCCTTTAACGAGGTTTCATGATAGCCCTATTTTAGATCTCAAAGAAAAGTGCTAGAGGAAGTTTCTCCAAGAAAAAAATACTTTTTCCTTTATAGTAACTGTCAACTGCCACTTTTGAGACTTTGTCATATGTTCTAAATTGGAAACTCACAAATTCCAAAACTACTGGGTATATTCATTGCCCTTTTTGTTTGTTTGTTTGTTTTTGACAGGGCCTTGATATATTGCCCAGGCTGGAGTGCAGTGACTATTCACAGGCACAATCATAGCTCTCTACAGTCTCAAACTCCTGATCTCAAGCAGTAGATGGGACTACAGGTATGCACCAACACTCCGGGTTTGGGTATACCCATTGACTGGCCACCAGCACCACAGTAGATGTTGATGAAAAGAAAGTTATGAATGTCATTTAAAATGACAGTTACTAGTATTAGCAAATGTGTTTTTAATTATAAGAAAATTACAATATGTACAAAATAATTTCAATTTTCCCATATTATCTTTTAATAGTAACTACCATTTGTTGAGCCCATTGGGTATGTTACATATAGTAACACAATAGGATGGACATTATCTATCTTATAGATTATGTGTATATATATGGAAAACAGGACAGAAATTGTCTGAGGCGATGGACAATTAGCTTGCAATAAAGTAGGATTTTAAATTAGGTTTCTCTAGCTCCAAGATCCATGCCACTTTGTTTTGTCATTTGCTTCTGATGAATCAAATATTAGTTCAGCCAAAGATAGCTATTCAAAGCTGGTTGAATAACTTACTATGTGTAATTCGCTTGTGTCCTGCCTTACTTTCAAACTTTTGTACAAAACCTTGATTATTTTAATAAGGCATTCTATACATAAAGCTTCTAAAAAATTGTAAGTACCTCAAGAAAATGTCATATTATTTATAATTGAATCATAGCATATTTTAAATCTGGAAGTAACATATCTAAATAAGCCATTTTTATATTATAAATACAAACATGTACAAAGAAGCATAGTTCACTTTACAAGCTGTTGCACATGCATAATAGCATATTGTGCTACCAAAGAAGCTATTAGATTATACATATTTTTTAGAGCTTTAACTATTTTTGTCATCAATTTCCTCTAATAAGGTATTTTTATGGATAAATAAAAATTTATATATTCAAATGATTGTTTTGTTTCAATATCATAATGTTGCAGGACTATTGGTGTATATTTTTGTGTACTAAATTGTTTGTGGAGCTCTTCTTGAAAAATTATCTTCAGAGCTGATTAACCAGACACACCCTCCAGACATCATAATCACAGCTGCTTTGAGACAGCAACAACCTCATCCCTGCAAATAGTATGGATTCCTGTTTTATTCAATAGGTCTGAATTTTAAATACTTTTAGCTTATTTCAAGAACTAAATCTATCCTCCACAAATAAAAATGTGCTGACACTCAGAATATTTAGGAGAATATGTGATAGCCAAAATACTTTTGGCTTATTTCAAAAATTCATCTATCTCCACAAAGGAAAATGTTTCACCATTCAGAATATTCAAGAGAATTTTCTTAGAAAAGAAATCCAAGATTGTATTCACTGGAATAACAGACCTTTCTTCAAGGTGACTTCTTCCAAAAGAACAATATTTAGGGGTATATAGAACATCATTTTAAAAATAATTTATTTTACTATATTTGTCACATTTCATGACACCCTAAAAGCTTTCGGCTAATGAAATTTATACAGTTCAAATGTGTCTCCCTAAAGAGACAAGAATGAGGGGAAAAAATTATCCCAAAGTCATTCTCAAATTAGATATGAAATGAATTGTTATTAATTTCTACATATTTTGCCATCATACTGGTAGCTTTAATAAACAAAAATCAAATGCATATAGGTTTCACACACTTTGTGTAATTGCTTGTTTAACATCCCCAAATTCCATAAATGCAAAAATTAGATCTGTGTGGCTTTCCATTAAATCCCCAGAACCTAGCAAGGTGCTTAACAAATAGTAGATGGACATTGGAAGAAATAAAGGAACAAAGAAAAGAATAGAAGAAATGAGTGACTTGATTCTATACAGAGTGAACCTTGACACATACTGTAAGTGAATGTTAAACTAAAAGTATAATTTCTTTATCAATGAATATATTTCCATAAATTTTAAGTGTTTTGCTGATGATTTATTAAATATGTATTTCACTACTTTCTTTTCTTTTAATCAGTCCTATTCCATCCCCTTCAAATAACAAAAAGTTTCAATCATTGAGACTTTTTTTGAAAAGAAACATACACACACACTAAACAAGTCTTTAAAAAAAAAATAGCACTTTGGGAGGCTGAGACAGGCGGATCACGAGGTCAGGAGATTGAGACCATCCTGGCTAACACGGTGAAACCCCGTCTCTACTAAAAAATACAAAAAACTAGCTGGGCGAGGTGGAGGGCGCCTGTAGTCCCAGCTACTTGGGAGGCTGAGGCAGGAGAATGGCGTAAACCCAGGAGGCGGAGCTTGCAGTGAGCTGAGATCCGGCCACTGCACTCCAGCCTGGGCCACAGAGCGAGACTCCATCTCAAAAGAAAAAAAAAAAAAAAGATTCATCAGAAAATCTTACAAACTCTGGGGAAAGAATACATCTCAATAATTCTCTCCACTTGAAGGATAATTTGAAAGGCATAGTTTGCCTTCATAAATAAATCTTAACACTAATGAACCTGTAAGAAGGACTTAGGAATCCATTGTACTTGGAAAAGATCAGGAGGAACATTGTCACATCAGGAAACCATGCTAAGAGCTTGTTAAACGGCCTGACTTAAAATGCTGTATGAACCTAAACAAAGGAGTATTTATGGTGTATCTTTCTGCTTCTACCTGCCTAGATATCAAATTACACTATGAAGCATTCTCTATAAAGGGATAGATCAATGTCATATCTCTCTCATAGGAATGGGACAGATGTTATTTGACTCTGCTTATGGTTGCCATGAAGTTTAGGCCCTTTCTTGCTAGAACTTCTCATTTTTCAAGAGAAGCCAGAAATAAGATTGTTATGTAAATCTTAACATTTTTACTGTTGGCAACTATTTAAATTTTTTAGACACTATGGGGGACTTCTGCTTTTTGTAAGGATATCAGAAATTCACCCTAGAACAAGCTGGCTAAACTAGGTTAAAATTAAAACCATCACGGAATTGAAGCACAAAAAACCTAAATGAGGTGATAAACCCTTCCGAGGACAGAAGAGAGGCACAGCTACTTTCATTCCTGATGAAGCAGCAGGAGAAGGGAGAATCTACCATAAACAGCAGTAAGGAGGAACCAGACAAACTTTTAACAAACTTTTAATGGCTATCTGTTGAGATTATGGATTAGACTTCTGGGCTTTAGCCATAGAACAAGTCTGCATCATCTCACCAATGGTGTCTTCACTAAGTGTATGCAGGCAGTACACTGAAGGCTGGGAGTGGAAGGGGAGAAGGAGGTGGGGTCTGCTGAAGCATGCAAGTCTTCCCCAAGTACAAGGGGAAACCACTGAAGACAAAGGACAGGAGAGAAATGCTAAGAAAAGTCCCTTTAAGGTCTTTACTGACCTTAGTTCAGAAGTAGACCTCCAAAGAAAGGATCAGATCAGAAAGAATTAAGGCACCTCTCAAAGATACAGAAAGCTGGAAGTGGGACCTATGGGAAATGTCATCTGGCTGAGCAGAAGAAGAGATTGAGAAGAAATGTCCCAAAGCTTCCCAAATTTAATGAAAAGGTTGGAGGTAAATAAAGATATTACCAGACAAACAGACAAAAAAAAAAAAAAAAACCCATGGATGCCAAATAAAAATACCTATAGGCCAGTACTGATTGCCAGTTTTTAGAACTTCCCCTAAACATTATTCATAATTCCCAAAATAGCTATTGTCAGGCCCATTACTAATTAGTAACTAGCCAATAAACCATTTAGCTCAAATTTACCAGTCAAATCTTCACATAATATTATCTGGAAACAAGACCACATTAATGTTTGGAGATGAGAAGCAGTCATGAGTATAATTAGACTGAGAGTTCTTTGAAGTTAGGGTCCCTGTTTCTCTAATATTTATTTAGTATTTATTTATGTATTTATTATTTTTTTAGAGACAGGGTCTCATTCTGTTGCCCAAGCTGGAATGCAGTGCTATAATCATAGCTCACTGCAGCTTCCAATTCCTAGGCTCAAGTGGTTCTCCCATCTCAGCCACCTTAGTAGATAGGTAGTACTACCATGTCCAGCTAGTAATTTTTGTAAAGACTGTGTCTATGTTGCCCAGGCTAGTCTCAAACTCCTGGCCTCAAATGATCCTCCTGCCTCAGCCTTCCAAAGTGCTGGGATCACAAGCATGAGCTATTGCGCCCAGTCCCCTTTGTCTTTAAATCCCCAGTTTCTAGTGCACAGAAGTTCCAAACAAATGTTTACTGGTCACAGAATGTAACATATTGTTATGAGCATTCTGGATGCAAATCGATAAGATACTGCTTTTATTAACTAGTTCAGTAGCTCTTATTTCATTCATGTTTCTATTTTTTAAATAACCTCTATCATACACCAAGGAAACCACACACCAGGACACAGTTACACTGGTTACAATGTCTGTGGGACATGGTGTCATTTCTTACCCATTTTGACATCATCATATAGACAGAGGAGAGGCAGGAACTGCTGATGTTTCATTGTTTAATAAGTTTAAGCAAAACCTTCATACATTTTGTCTCTAAACAAGTTTACAAGGATAATGTCTGTTTACAAAACTGGAGCCTGAAGAATTTAAAATGTCATTTTTAGCTGAAAAGGATCTAGAGTACCCAACAACCAGACAACTAAGCTCCTGAAGAGAAGACATCAAAAGTAGAGCATACTGCATTAAAGGTCCCTTTCAAGCAGCTGTCATTTCATGATATATTTCAGTCAAGTAAAGGACAGCCCAGGTGCATTGTGGGATGATAGAACTTACCTTGGAGAAGCATTCTGGTTAATTGGCAGCACAAATAGGGTTGTAAATGCACAAATGAGATAGAATCTCAGTAATTCCTAAATATTAGAGCCTACATGTCAGAGTGAGTTTTAATTAATAGAAGTATATAATGGTTTATCAGAAACAACTATAAAATATTTAAAAACTGTTATTTGTTCAAAACATGATTTTAAGGAAAATGAATGTACTGTGGCCAAGAATAGGCGGAGGCAGACAACCAGTCCAGCATGACTCAGCAGGTTTGGAGTGCAGGTGCACAACTCCACTCATTGTGTAACCACACCATATGAGGTGCATTAAGTGATCACCCATGTGAGCTCGTGCTTGGCTCAGAGCCACTATTGTCTATAAAAGGTTTAATTACCCTACTGATACTCTATATATGGCTTCTGCTCAGGCTTGCTCATGCCCAGAGAGAGAGTAAAGCCATGTCAAAACTGTCTAGTATTTTTCCAGCTACCCGCCACTCACCCACTAACTTCCCTCAGACCTCAGTTAGAACCTGACAATTGGTGTCATGAACAGGATCCCGGGGCGAGTGAAACTTCTGTCCCCACTGATTCCGGGTCAGCCATGTGGCTGCAACATGGGTTGTGGCACCCAGTGGCAGCTCTGCTGCTTGGATGGGCCCAGTAGAAACCTGTGCAGTGGTAGATGGGCCCCCTACAAGCATAGAGAAGGTGCTGAAGCAGCTGGAGGCTCAGAGCACCAAGAAGGAGCAAGCCTTTGCCAGTAGAATTGGATGGGTGTTTTTGACTGCACTATGAGAAGTACACACCCAGCCCCTGAGGGACACAGCACAGGTAAGGGCCCTCCAGGTACAGGCAGGGCACCTGGAGGCGCAGCTACAGAACTCAGAAAAAGAGTTAGAAGCTGCCATGAATGGGGACCTTCAGGTGCAGGTGGAGTGCCTGGAGGCCTGGCTACAGAGCTTAGAAATGCAGTGACCACTCCTATGGCAGCTCTCACGGAAATAGAAGGCCATTGGCGGGACTGAGGGATCTGCGCCCTGAAGAAGAAGAAGATGCCCTGCCCACCGGCACCCCCAATGGGAGAAAAGGGGGCCCCAATGAGTGACACGCTTACAGATGTGGATAGATTTGGTTTTGGCTGGGGTCGACCAAGAGAAAATCTATTAACAGTCCAATGAGGTACTCTTAACTTTGTGGAGACACTTGTCTCCAGAGCAGCAATTCCAGAAAATGCCGATGAGGGAGAAGGACATTGCTGAGCGACCCAGTCCTGCCCAGGCACTCCAGTTCAGACTACGTGCGGCAGCCAGGCAGGGATGTAAAGCCTTTTCTGTTTGATTAGGGAATTGGCTGAGGTGCCCGGCTTGGGGGCACACCAGACAACCGGAGGCCCCATGAGGACTTGGCAATCCACTGGTCCCTGCACCAGATAAGTTTCCGGACAAGGCTGCATAGACTATTATGAAGACCAGTCAGTGAAAGCGAAACCTGTGTCTTTGCACCTCAGCAACAGCTGCTTGGCTCCCCGCTTATGCACTGTGTATGCCTCTCTCATACCTGAATACATTCTGAGGGTGGATCGGCTTGGCACAGCTTGGCAGCTGTACAACATGTCATGGACTTGATGGACCGCTTGACGACAGAATTGGGGCAGTACCACTATGTGGTGGGCTTGATCAATGCATTCTCAACTAACACTGCTCTAGAGAGCCAGGAAGAGTTTGCCTTCATGGAAAGGTGACAGTGGACTTTCATAGTGTTGCCACAGGGATGTATGTATAGCCCCATCATATGTCATGGTCTTGTTGATGATATTGTGTTAACTTCTGATTATCTTGCAGATTTGGAAATGACAACACTCTTCTTACCTAGAATTGAGATGAACCAGCTGAGACCGCCTTCCTGGCAGCCAGGCAGGCTATTCAGCAGGCACAAGCCTTACGGGTAGTTGACTGGGGGAGCCCATTTGAGCTGGATGTGCCTGTGACCAAGATGACTTCGGTTGGGGCCTGTGGCAGCACACAGAGAGCTTGGGAATGCCAGTAGGCTTTTGGTTCCAACTATGGAAGGGAGCTGAGTTCTAGCATTCCTTGACAGAGAGACAGCTAGCAGCCATATATGCTGCCCTTCAGGCTTGTAAGAGTATGACAGGATAGGCTACAGTTGTTGTGCAGGTGACTTATCCAATAGCAGAATGGGTGCATTCATGGGTAACAACCCCCCAGACTGGAATGGTGCAGACATTCACTTTAGCAAAGTCGGACACCTACTTAGAGCAGCAGAGTACTCTGAGTACAAGTTCCTTAGCGGCAGAACTAATCCTTGGCAGGATTAGTTCCTTAGCACCAGAACTAGATTAGCAAGGTGCTAATCTATTCGCAGTCCAGCCTAGCACTGAAACCATATGGTTTGATACCAGGTGTGGACAAAGTAGTCAATGGGCTGAACTCAGAGCAATGTGAATGGTGATCACCAAGGAGGTGACACCTATGATAATCTGCACCAATAGCTGGGCAGTTTATAGAGGCTTAACCTTATTGTTAACTACCTAAAAGTTACAAAAATGGCTAGTCGGTCACCAGCCCATGCGGGGCCAGGCCATGTGCCAAGACCTCTAGGAGGAAGAATGACCTCCTCTGACTAGGTATAGGGACAAAGGGTAACCTGTTGTTGCCTGGCCCAATGCCCCTAAAGGTAGGGAAATAAAAACCTAGCTTAACGTGTAAGTCTTATGTGTTGGACCCGTGTGTCTGGGACCTGTGTGCTCAGAGCCAATGTATAAGGCCTATGTGTCAGACCTGTGTGTTTAAGGCCTATGTCTCCCCCAGCCTAGGGCGTGGAGTGTAAGGAAGATGGATGTGCTGCAGTCAAGAACAGGCTGAGGCAGACAACTGGTCCAGCATGACTCAGCAAGTTTGGAGCACAGGTACACAACTCCGCTCATTATGTAACTACGCCATGTGAGGCACATTAGGTGATCACCCACATGAACTTGGGCTTGGCTTGGAGCCACTATTATCTGTAAAGGTATAATTACCCTGCTAACACTGTACATACGGCTCTTGCCCAGGCTCACTCATGCCCAGACAGAGAGTAAAGCCATGTCAAAACTGTCTACAATTCCTTCAGTGTTTCTCCAGCTACCCGCCCCTCGCCCGCCAACTCACCTTGGACCTCAGTTAGAACCTGACAATATTGAAGATAATTTTTTGCCAATGATGTTTAAAACCTAGCTGGGTATTTGTAGTTTAGATGGCAATGATATCTGCTCTAATTTGGCATGAAGTATAATAAAAGCTCTGGAAACACTCTGTCACAAAGATATTGTCCTAAATAAGTCACGCCTTAAACATTTTCACACTACCTTTAAAAAAACATGGAAATTGGGGCCTATCATGGGGAGGGGGGAGGGGGGAGGGATTGCATTGGGAGTTATACCTGATGTAAATGACGAGTTGATGGGTGCAGCACACCAACATGGCACAAGTATACATATGTAACAAACCTGCACGTTATGCACATGTACCCTACAACTTAAAGTATAATAATAATAAATAAATTTTAAAAAAAAACAAAAAAAAAAAACATGGAAATTAAATGAAGCAAAGAAAAAATAAACCTACAATGTCATTGTGAATGCAGTGCTTGTTAATCCTCTTATAAAATGAATCTTCCCTAATCCTCAGGGAATATACTATGATAAAAATCAATGTCAAAGCTTGTCACTACAGAATTTCCCAGATACTAAAAGTTTTTCTGGGAGAAAAAGTGGGGCATACATTTTTATTACATAGAGTATTTAATAGAAAATACAACAAAGTAAATAAAATGGAACACTGTTGATGGATGATGGAGGAAGAGAGCATTACTGAAAAGTAAAAGTTACAATTACAGAACATATCACAGAGTTATGCCTCTTAGAATTACTATAATCTGTAACGTCTGAGCTCTGTTGACTCTTTGAACAAAGCTTCGGAAGGAAAATTATGTCTGGCACCAGCAGGTGGCATTGAAAAATAGCTTATTAGCATATTTTTTCTGAAGCCCACAGAACTGACTACCAAGAACATGTACTCTCAGCACAACCATTCCTGGGGGTTTGCCTCAGACCCTATTCTAGGGAAGCAGAAAGGCTGTACTTTGGGGGTTTCGTGCATCGATTTGGAGGGTAGTTGGAAGCATTCAAGTGGGCTGTCCCCAAGTCCTGCTCCTCTATAGGGAAGCATGTGCTCTGAGAACATATTGAAGATGCTGCATTCAAAGCAGCTTGCTCAGTGGTTGGATTAAGACTTTTTCCAAATGTGATTCTAAGGTTATTTTAAAATGCAGCAATCCAGGATTTTTATAAGAATTTTTGTTTTCCATTTATGTTAATTTTTGTTTGTTTTTAATTAAAACCAGAGTCAAATACAATTTCTGACATTTACTTGCTTTGACCTTAAACAGGTATCTTAATTCCTCTCTTTTTCCTCTTCAGTTTCCTCAACTACAAAATAATAATAATCGTGCGTCTCACATGCTTGTTGTGAGATTTAATAGTATCTGGCATATAATGCACATGATATAGGCATTTGCTATTTTATTGGAAATTCTCAAAACAGAAAAAGAAGTCACTGCTAGAGATTTTTATCTAATGAAGAATACAAGAACAATTTCCAGATAAGGATCTCAATGTAAGGAAATTTTTAGGACGGCAACAATAATTGACAGTTGAATCCATTTCAGCAAAACCACCTTTGTAAGTTCAATAAGTATAAACAAACACCTACTTAGTGTGATTTTGAAAGACATCAGGTTTTCTTTTCCTTACTTTTACTTCTTCCCTCAACTTCAAAACATACCTTCTATCAAGTTATTTATTTTAAATTTCAATAATTAGAGATATAATATTTTTATTCAAAAATGCAATTATTCCTGTAAGCGTGGGGTAGGGTAAGGTAGAGAAAGTCACACAGAAAGCCTTATTGCTACTGTATTCCTTTGAGTAAATGAATATCAGATATTTCCTAAGAACTGGTTCTGATAAAACAAATCATGCACAGAATACTTTGGAGAAAGATAGAGACCAGAAAGGGTATATTAAAGCCTTCAAAGACAAACTTCATCTTCTTCACTCTCTTGCTCTGGACTAGCTAAGGCATCTTATAAATTATAATGAATTATAAAACAATGCTCTGTAGGACATTGCTTTAAGTTCTACAATTTTAACTTTTATTTTAAATTCGGAGTACATGTGCAGGTTTGTTACATAGGTAAACCCTTGTCATGGGGGTTTACTGCACAGATTATTTTGTCATCCAGGTATTAAGCCTAGTACCCATTAGTAATTTTTCATAATCCTTTCCTTTCTCTTACCCTCCACCTTCCAATAGGCTCCAATGGCTGTTGTTCTCCTCTATATGTCCCTGTGTTCTCATCATTTAGCTCGCACTTATAAGTGAGAACATGTGATGTTTGACTTTCGGTCCTGCTTTAGTTTGCTAAGGATAATAGCCTCCAGCTCCATCCGTGTTCTTGCAAAGGACATTATCGCATTTTTTATGGCTACACAGTATTCCATGATGCATATGTACCACATTTTCTTTTCTAGTCTACCATTGATGGACATTTACCTTGATTCCATGCCTTCGCTATTGTGAATAGTGCTGCAATGAACATATACATGCATCTTTATAATATTAGACTGGTGCAAAAGTAATTGCCATGCTGCAACTTATATTTTGGGGGGTATGTACCCAGTAATGGGATTTCTGGGTCAAATGGTAGATCAGTTCAACTATTGTGGAAGACAGTGTGTCAGTTCCTCAAAGACTTCTTAACAGATCTCCACATAACCAAGTAATTAGATTAACCAATATTCTCTCCTCCCTCATTGTAAAGTGGACTTTGCATGTAAGGAGGGCATGAAACTGCTGGAAGCTGGTAAGATACTCTCTATTACCTCTGCTCCCATCAGGTGTGGTGCATTTTTCTCAAGGTCAATTATATTTGTTCACATGTCTGTTTATGCCAGTTGCACTCGTTATAACTATGTAGTAAAATTAAACATTCAGTAAAATAATGTGAGTTTTTAAAACAGAGGTGTTGCTTCTGTGTGTCTTGGTTTGACTTGCCTCCCACAAAGCAGGGCCTTGCATGTAGACAAGAGTTTACACATAAGTAGTTAATGTAATCCCAAGAGTGAAGAACCTAAAAGAGCAAGGAGCCAATATAAGAGTGTTATTGAGCTGCTGATTTTGTTAATATTAAGGTCTGAACTCCTCTGGAACCTTCTGAGAAGCTGAATAAACTGGACAGAAGAATGATATATTTATCTACAAGATCCTATCCTCCATTGATCAAAGGTTTCCTAGGGGGCACAACTCCCTTGCACATACTTGAAGTTGCTGCACCTGTTCATACTGAGCAATTCCCTAAGGCTTTCCAATGGTATCTCATGACGTGGCACTAGAAAGCCTAGGTGGGGAGTCAGATGAGACTAAACATCATCAAACACCTCAAAATGTTTGTGGCTGCAACGATCGCTGAAATAAAGATGGGCCAAGATGATGGGAAGTGCCCAATACACTGTAAAAAATAAGTTGATTGCTTTAGAAAATCATAATAGTAAGTAGCTAATAAAATATTTCTACCAAATTCACTGTGGGCAAAATAACTGTAACAGGTTGGGAAAACAATGATAAAAATTTCCAAATTGCTTTATAAGGGTCTATAATTTTTCTCTCCACTTGAACTAAAATGAAATTGGATATCATAATGCATTTGTGATATATGCAAAAATAGACTACAGATAATTCTAAAGAAAAGATTAATGGTCAAAGAAAAGGCTCTGGCTCTGTACTGAATGATTGGTAAGTAAGTATGTACTTATATTTTTAAGTTAGGTAAAACATTCAAGATGTGTATGTGTCATGTTTTATTATTTCATATTTTATCCAAGTTTACATAATGGTGCCAATGGCATTAGATAAAAGAGCTTTCACTGTATTTTCCTGAAATTCCTAATTTCATAGAATACTGACAGACCATGGCAAAAGCGTTCCTGAGATTATCTGAGATATGTGGTACATATTATTAACACACAGTTTTAGTAACCATTTAAATCAATAGAAAATGCTAAATATCCAGTATTCCAAACATTAATTGAATAGCCACTACCTTCACTCTGGCCACAAGCAAAAGCCTTCTAACTGGCTTCCTGATCTCCAGCTTGAATCCATTTCCCGCAGTGCAAATCTTTCAGAAGTGCAAATCTGAGCACATCATCCTCTATTTGAAATCTATTGGCCTGGGATAAAATTCAAACTCCTTATTTGGTTTCATAAAGCCATTCATATGTTCATTGTTAATTGACCATCTTTTATATGCCAAGCCCCATACTAGAACCCTGTTTAACTCTCTAACCCAGAGGTCCCCAACCCCTGGGGTGGCAAACCTGTACCTGTCTATGACTTGTTAGGAACTGGGCCACACAACAGGAAGTGAGTGACAGGCTAGAGAGCATTATCACCTGAGTTCTACCTCCTGTGAGATCAGCTGTGGCATTAGATTCTCACAGAAGCATGAACCCTATTGTGAACTGCACATGCAGGGGATCTAGGTTGCCTGCTTCTTATGAGAATCTAATGCCTGATTATCTGAGATGGAACTGTTTTATCTTGAAATCATCACCCCACCCCACTCCCTGTCTGTGGAAAAATTGTCTTCCATGAAACCAGTCCCTGGTGCCAAAAAGTTTGGGGACTGCTGCTCTAACGTATTCTCTTACCACTATCTCCTCACCAACCAAAGTCTAGCCATTTGAACTTTTATCAGAGGGGTTGCTAAATGGTGAGATGAACCTGCTGGCTTTTCTAAGTCTCTGCTGAATTTAGTGCCCTTGGAAATGGCCAGGTATTCCTCCCATCCAAGAGCTGATCAAATGATCATCTCCTTCTCACTGGTCCTGACTCTTTATTTGTGGAAGAGTCTTGGACTTCACTTCATAGCTTCCAACCTTGCAGAAAGCTGCATGCTGCATTTTAGCTATCCTGTCTCTGATCTATATTTTTCCACACCAGAAAAATACTTACCTGCACAAAGCCTCTCTAGTGTCAATAAGAGAACAATGTTCACCTGCCACAATCATATGGTTTCTCTGCTTCACATAATTGCTTTGGTTTAGACCAGAGCATCACTTCTTACTCTCGCTAGTTGCTCCAAGGATTGCTCTGCCTCTAAGTCCTCCAGCCCTATCTTTTTCTGTAATACAAAGGTTTTACAATCTTTTGGAACAAAAATTAAAATAGGTTTTTATGGCTGGACGCGGTGGCTCACGCCTGTAATCCCAGCACTTTGGGAGGCCGAGGCGGGTGGATCACAAGGTCAGGAGATCGAGACCATCCTGGCTAACATGATGAAACCCCATCTCTACTAAAAATACAAAAAATTAGCCAGGCGTGGTGGTGGGCGCCTGTAGTCCCAGCTACTCGGGAGGCTGAGGCAGGAGAATGGCGTAAACCCAGGAGGTGGAGCTTGCAGTGAGTCATGATGGCGCCACTGCCCTCCAGCCTGAGTGACAGAGCAAGACTCCGTTTCAAAAAAAAAAAAAAGGTTTTTATTACTTTAAAATGTGTCACAAAAATTAAAGCCTAGTAAGCAGAGAAGGAATTACCAGTAGTTGAAGATAACTTACCAGAATTCTTAATACTAGATTATTTGATTTACTTACAAAAGAGGTACATATTTTAAAGCAAATTGTCAGTACTTAAAATTTGAGGGAAGAATTTTTAACTTTTTTTTAATCACAGAGAATGTGAATTACTCCAAAGCCTAAATAATAATAGACTTTAATAATAATAGTCTAAATAATATGAACTAAAGAAGTTCCATTTTGTCTTTATCACAAGAGTATTCTTGTATTCTTGCCTTCTTCTGTAGGTAAGGCCTGGTCAGTCTCTAGAGATTGTGAAGTGTAGGAATATTTTATCTGTACAACACCTATAGTTAATACAAAATCAGCTCTCACTAAATGTTAGGGAAATAATGTTCAGATTTAATATCAGATTCTAAGATGACTGATAACGGTTAAATGGAGTGTTGAGTACTGATGACTGTGGAAATGAACACGGTATTGAGGAAAACCATGAGAAAAGCCTTGGTTGTATGACCTTGAGCAAGTCATTTATCTTCTTTGGTTCTAAATTTCCTCAGCTGTGAAATGAGGGAGTCAGACTAGACTGTCTCACAGATCCTTTTTTAAAATTGGATTCTTCTTCAACACTAACTTGGACTGTTTTCAATCATCCTTTTCACGCTTATTTGACATACAAAGTTGAGATTTTCTTTAAACATTAGAACTATGCAATTACTTATTTTCCACACTGGATTTTATCCTCTGCCACAGTTGTCATTTTCTGCATGCCAAAACATTCCTCTTATTCTCTGATGTGGGTATTGACAAGCAATAATGCAGGTGCCCAACATGTCAGATTTGTGAAGGCTGCTCCCTCCCTCTGCCATGAATCAATGGCCAGCTCACCTCCTTGGAAAGCCACAGGCTGTCTCCTGGAGAGTCAGGACAAATTCAACATTCTCCCCAAAGTCCAAGGCACCAGGGGAGAGGAGATGAAATCTCTGCAAACTTGACACTTTGCTAGTGAAAATCTCCAAGTTGCCGTAGGATACTGACTTCAGTGCATTTAGTAGAACTACATGGAGCGAAGACAGCTGTAAATGGTGAATTCAGAGGAATGGGCTTCAGTCTCCTTTAACATCATGGGATGTATCCATTTCTTTGGCACAGGTTGTTTTCTAGCTGTCAATAAATACTAGCATACATTTTTTAAAGTCTTAAACTATGGTCTTCTTTTTCAATAGAAAGGGAAATTGAAAATGTCTGGCATTAAAAGTACAACAGTGCATGACACTTTTTCCAGCAGGTCTTAGAAACAATAGAAATGATCACGTCAATAGTTTTGCCATATTGCTTATTCCTTTATCCACTCTATAAGCACTTTTTTGAATGTCTACCAAGTATCAGGTCTTAAACTAGGCATCGAGGATACAGAGATAAAAGAATCTCTGCCTTTAGAGCTTCACCATCTGGTGGGAAGCTAAGCAGGTGAAGAGACAGTGGGTGAAGAGGGACACACTCAAATAAATCTTGTCTATTAACTTGAAACTTGTCACTAGTTTTATGGGCTTACTAGTAAAAGCCCTCTGAACTGAAATGAACCAAGCAACAGTAAAAGATCATTACTGAATACACTGCTATGCTATTGATTAGCTCCTATTTGTCATACACATTAATGACAAAAAGCAACATGTAAGTGCTAAGTATGAGTATTTTCACCATCCAGTTAATAACTTAATTGTGACATTTGGGTTATATGTCAAGCTTCGAGCAACATCCAAAGTATCACTAAAATGCAACAGTATGGTGTCATCAAATATAGTGATCCAAAGATGATAAAATTTTATGTATGTTTTTATGCGTTGTCTATGTACAAGTCAGCAAATCTATAACAAGTAATTTGTAATAGACATAAATTGATATTAACATAATAGCTGTATATTTAACATAACTGTCCATTTTGTCTCATAGTTCACAAAATGTGTAATAATCATGAGATGCATAAAGTCTCCCTGTGGGAGGCATGGACTTGAATCAAGGGACGCAGCCAAACCATGGAAATTCAGCAGGAAAGGAGTTAGGAAAATAGTATTCCTGACTTCACTCCTCTCCTTTCCTCCTATCTTCATTCAGCACCTCACTGGTTAAACCCAACTAGAAGCCATATAACTGAGAAGTCTATTGATGCAGTCCATACAGGCCAGCCTCCCAGGGCACATAGTAGGGTAGGTTAGGGTGCAGTGTGGAAGGACAAGTGGAAGATTTCCAGCACAGTGGCAGTAAATGTCGCAATAGCAGTGTAGAGAAATATGGGTTAGATGTTAGTACAAGACAGTGTTTTAAGTTTATTCAACCCCATGCTTAAGGGTGTGGATTTCAAGACTGAAATCAGGGTGGGTGTTAGTGCTACGGTATGCCATTTTTCATTAGTGACTGAAGAACACTAAATCAGAAGGATAATTATGTTCATGATACAATAAACCCCAAAAGGAAATAAATTGAAATGATAGGCTGAAATCAAAATAATAACATTTATTTGTGGAAAATGTCACATTTTACATGTTACAAAATAATCAGTCATAAAAGAAGGATAGAAATAGATGTGATAAAAGCTTGAAGCTTTTAATTGACCAGAAGTGCAATGGAAGAATGTTTGACTTCAATCTATGAATAGAAACACAGCATCAGATCCAAAGAAGGGATTAGATACATTGTCAGAATATATTTACACATTCCAAAAATGGGGACTAATCAACATGGTACAGATGGAAACTATGGCACACCCAAAAGCAATCCTGCTGAGCCCAGAGCCTTGAAGCCCTGCTGCAGGTCCATGCCTCCACCAGAGACTCTGAGTTAGCTCTGTATTAATAATCAACTCTAGTATTTGATTGTTCTGTTTCTAGATAGGATTTGAATCATTTCTTTATGCAATTTCAATTTTTCCCAGGTGAGAAATTTGAGATATTTCGGAGAAACTGGCAATATTCCAGTACTTTTCCACTTAAATCATATACATAAAAATATCTGACATAATTTATTTGTCTTGAGATTCCTTTTTCCCTTTAATTTAAGATTTTTAAGTGGGTCATTTAAAAGTAGAGAATGACATGAAAAATGTCATCACAGATTCTGTGAACATGTGATGGGGAAAATGGAGAAAGTGAACAAGCTTTGAGCATTCACTCTGCACAAATACTTTACATATATTACCATATTTACCATAAAACTATCCTATAATGTTGACACTACTATTCCTGTTTCATTGTTTAAAGAAAAAAAACTTTGTTTAAAAAGGCAACTAAGTTAAAGTATCTGCAAATATCAGGATTCAAATCATTTATTCCAGAATGAACAATTTTTTCTTTGTCTTGAGCTATTTCAAACCTTATTTCTCTTTATAAGTCCTTATTATAATTTTGATTTAATTAAGTTGCGTGAACTACATTTGGAAGACAAAACACACAAGATACTCAGAAGTATTCATATGAGCAATGATCAATAGTGGAGAATAGCAATGAGGTTCATAAAAGTTTAGTCTGATGAAACCTCTCACCAAACTAGGATTTGTCAATGCCAAAGCTACTCCATTCCTATACATTTATATTTTCATTCTAGATATTTACATAACTAGTTAGCAGATTATATTATATCATCTCTAGCCAGATGTCTTCATCCTGCACACAGAATATTCTGAGTTCCTAAGTAATTACTAAGAAGAAGATGGGATGTTAATATTAGTGAGTTATTATTTATGGTTATACATATAAGCCCGGATTAATCTTTATTGAATCACCAGTAAAAAAAAATATTGTGCCACATGATAATAGCTTAGACATTGGTGAAAAATACACTAGGGTTTTTTTTAGTATTTGGGGAACATCAAAGCAAGATCAACCCATTACAATTATTAAATCTTAAAACATAATAAATGATTTAAGAAATTCTACCAGGCAATGCTTGGCCAACCAAATTCAAACATATTAGGAAGTAACATGACTGTATTTTTAAAGGATATAGTTGCATTGCTTGCATTATTTCAGAATCCTGTGTTTTCAACCAGCTTGAAATTCTAGCCTCCTGGAGCCACACACCGACTTGCTGAGCCCTATTCAGATTTCTCTGAAGCTCTGGGTCAGGGCATGAAAACAGTCTTGCTGCACAGGAGACCAAATTTGCTCCTTGAGGGCACCAGACATTTTCCCCAAGGGCAGCATTTGGCCCTAGCTACAGTGATTGTTTTCAGTCATCAAGAGACAACATTTAGTTACTCTCTTGTCATGAACCTCTTATGCCTTTGGGAGAGAGAGAATTATAGTCTATCTTCCAACCACATGACCCAGAGCTTAAGTCACAAAGCTGCTAATGTTCATCATATGACAAATAAGTAAACTGCCCTGTTAAAAGCCTTATAGGGGTCTATTCAGAAGAAGAGAGCCAAAAAGAAGAGAGATGAACAGCGAGAGCTCCCACCTATTTCTTCCTCTTCCTACTCTCAGCTCTTTGCACAGAGTGCGGAGGCAGCCTTCAGTCACTTAAGACTGCCTTGATGGGGAAGATACTCATGGTGTTTGACTTTATTACAGCCGAGCCAAATCAAATGCACAGGCACTGCTTCCTTAGATGTCTATATTTCACTTAAACTGGGATAAAGCAAAGAAACTGGAATATTGTCTCATCATGCATTCTAAATCAGCCAGGGTAGAAAATAATGGGGAGTTAATCAGATCACTGAAACTCTAATTCACTTGGTATTGATCGGGCAGATTCCTAATGGGATGGCAGACCAATTTCAAATTACAGTAAGCTGACTTGTCCTGGAATACCAATGACCAGGCTGGAGGATGAGCCAAGAGGACCGTGAGCTCTGCTCTCCGGATACTCCCACCTTGCTGGCAGGCATAAATGCATAATCCAGTGCGGCGTTTAGCTAATTAATAGGGGATTGATGAAAGGTTCAGTTTTGAAAGCAGCCATCTCACTTGAATAAACTTGGGACCGGAGCCCCACAGGGAAGGCTAGTGGGTCCTTGGAAAGTAAGTATACAATGAAAGCTAATGGAAAGTATGCAATTAACTCAGGCTTTTAATTATATTAATCAGTGACTTCATAGGAGCTCACTGCATACAGGATTTACTCCTTAGCTCTGTGCCAACACTGTGTTTCTGATTCATGTCTGAACCGAACTTAAACAGCAACTTGAAGAAATAAGTGCAGGTACATTTATGTTAATTAATTTTCCCCATGCTAGAGGGTTTCTGGTATGGAAGGATAAAGAGAAAGAGAAAAAGGAGAAGAAAGGGGAGGAGAGAAGGAGGCAACTGGCGACAATGAACATTTTCAAAGCAGGGAGCTAAGAACTATTTTTGTAAGATTGGTTGTTACATTATACTTTCTTCCAGGTTAGATTATTTGGCCTGGGAGTGTGAACAAATGACCAGTGTATTTACATGTAGTGGGTGCAGCCTAAAGACATAATGGATTAATTGTTACATGTAGAAATAATTTGCTAAACTGCCAGGTTAGAATATTCAAATGGATAAATTTGTTCTCCCCAATGATAACTTACTGGCTTAGGTCCCTTCTTTCATCCTCTTTCTCCCTCTCCTGTGTGTATGTATGTCTGTGTGTGTGCATGTATATTTGTGTGCGCAGTGTGTGTGCATGTGTGAGAGAGAGAGATGTTTGTGTGTATGTGGGGGAGGTGTGGGTGTGTGTGTGTGTGCAGTGTGTATGTGTGTACAGTGTGTGTGTATGCTGTATGTCTGGGTTGTGTTTGTGTGCACAATGTGTCTGGTATGTGTGTATGTGTGAGGGGTATTTGGAGGTGCAAACATGTGCAGTTTATATGTTTGTGTGTGTGCCTCTATGTGTGCACGTTGTGTGTGTGTGTGTGTGTGTGTGTAATGTACTTATCTATCATGCTCCCTTTCTCTTCTTAGAGTCACAGCAGACACAGATCTAGGCAGACATCAGATGGACAGAATCTAAGGTGAGCAGCTTCCAGTAAACCATAGACTCTAAGGTTGATGCAGATAGTCAGATCCCAGCCTTTTACAAAGAAAACAAAGTCATATTGTTCCCAGGTGGGGGTCTTTTTGCTTTATTTTTCATTTTCTCAATATACCCCTCAGGTAACTTGATTTAGGAAGTAGGCAGTGAAAACTGATTTATTTTACACCAAAGCTTTATAGCAGTTAGTGCTTAACCAGACATAAAACTCAGTGTTTTAAGGATTTTTACAAGTATTAACTAAATGTGTTATTATCCCCATTTTACAGAAAACTGTAACACAAGGGGGTTAATTAATTTGCCTAAGTTCATCTATCTAGTAGGCCAAGAAACCCCCTCCAAAGTCCAGATTCCTTACCACTCTGCCAGTCAGGGTTGTCGGCTGAGTTTCAGTGTGTGAACGGGAAGAAAATGGGAAACGTGGACTATTGTTCATGATAATAGCTGATATTTGGCCTATTTGAAGTCAGTCTAAGCATCACTCAGGCATACTCCCCCAGTAATAGTACTACTATGTAGAATTTACCATGTAGACTACCATACTACTAGTCGAAGTTAGTCTGTTATTCTGACATGGATGTCATGTATGTTAAAATAGAACACAGCATAGAACACTGTCACAATTCCCTGAGGAAACAGTTAAGCAAATCATAATATATTAATATTATGTAACATGAATTGCTAAATATAGCAATTCATAGCATAGCGTTAAGAAATTATGATTTCACGACTAACTGATTATGTCAAATGTAATACATGATCCAAGAAGGCAGGGATTTTTGTCTCTGTCCCTAGATGTTAGTCTGGCCCTAAGAGGCACTAATTAAGCATTTGTTGAATGAATAAAATATTTATATGCACTTATGTTAACTGAAAAAGTAAAATTTTAAATTATATGTGCCCATTGATTACAACTCTGAATTTTCTGAACAGAACGAAGAAGAGAGGAAGTGGTGGAGACTGTCAAAAAGTAGATTGTTACTTTTCATTACAAAAGTAGATTGCTAATTCTAATGTGAATTTTAGTAAAATACGATAAAATATTCAGTTGTTTGATTATTGCCCTTGCCTCTTATTTTAGATGTATAATTTTAAATTATAAATTTACAAGCCTTATAATATAGTATATGATATAATATAGTACAGTAGTATAATATGGTATATTAATATTTGTAATAGCTGAAAAAATAGTAACCACCTAAGTTATCATCAATTAGAATAAATTGCAATCTATAAAACTAACTACTATATAGAAGGTGAACTTACTAAGTTACATTTGCATAGAATATGGATAATATTTAAAACAATGTTGGTTTTTAAAAACCTACAAAGGAATAATAGAGAATATACTATTTGTGTAATAAATAGCATTATAATAAATAGCATTATAATAAACAATACTGTATTGTATAGTATTGTAATCAATAATATAGTGTTGTTTCCAGATAGGAAGGAACATATATGGTAAATGTTTTTAAATGTAGACATTAAATAATTTTTAAAATGTGACAAAATGTTAATGTGTTAAGATGGAATGAGTCCACGTGTGTCTATTACATTATTCTCTGTACTTTTGTGTATATGAAATACATAGCATATAATTAAACAATGTAATAATAGTAAACACTTAACAATTTTAAATAATTTTTTTACTTGAATAACACCTTGCATATCACAATACTATTTTATCTCTAGATTCTTTTTGAGCATGAGTTAGAAAATATTTGGGGCAGGGAGAAGGGAGCTTTCCCTTGCTTGGGGAAAATTACGCCTAGAGTAGTTTTTGTATGCCTGTACTAGCTTGTATAAGCTTCCTATGTCGAAAAGAACTGAATGGGGGAATATCAAAAGAAGTAATCGTTAGAGATGGTGGGTAGAGGTGAAAGCCAGAACCAATGTCAAGTCAGATCCCCAAGAACATAGTCCCATATCACCTTCAGAATCACATAGGATGATAGTTAAAAATAAACTCCTGGGCCTGATCCCAGATCTTTTTAATTACCACCACCAAGGTGGAACCCAATAATCTGTATTTTTAACAACTATGCAGATGGTTACCATGCATATTACAGTTTGAGAACCACTGAGCTAAATCTTTTCATAGATTCAGGGCATGTCTCCAAGGAGCCTGGGAACTGGTAGTTTCCCTTCAGTGGGACCCAAAATTCATTGAAAAGTCTAAGAAAATGTGTGAGCTCTTTGAAAGAGAAAGAAAAAGGGGGAAATAAGAGGCAGGCATGAAGGCTATGAAATCAATTGTCGGATCACACAGCCATTCTAAAGGCAATGCTTAGATGTTTGCTTGGAATACTAGGGAAATCCACTTATCCCAAGGCCGTAGTCAGCCTTATCAACAAGCTGCTGCATGTGGAACAAACAAATCGAAAGAACTTTGATAACGGATGCAAATTGCCTAGCATGATACTCAACTTACCCCACATGGTCAACACGGTACATTGTGATGATGTTCAGTCAGTATCAGGCAAACAAAAGGTACTGTAGGAGCTTAGCAAAAGGAACTTCTGGATCAGCACTGGATAGTCTGAAAATCAGGAGAATTCTTAAGATTAAGATAGACATGCAAAAGGACAAGGGCCTTCCTTGGCTCTCAGGTTGGGGAACTCCATGGGGGTCAAAGAGGCATTGGCAAGGGCTGCAATAATGGCCGAGATCATTCAAAGCCAATTCCACAAGGGCCTTTTTCACTGGGCATAGAGATGAGATAAGTAGTTAGGAAACTAGAATGCAAAATCTGAAAAGGAGTGAGGCTCTCGCCAGGCTCTTGTAATGGTGCCAACCACATCTATCTAGGACCACAATCTAAGCAGCTTGATCTCACGGTTAACTCAGATAGGCAGATTTTGAAGCACACCAAGACACTTTCAGAACCAGATGTTCTCCAATTGCATCAAAGAAATCAGACGTAGAACTACAGACCAGAAACAAGCACTATAAACACTTTATAAGACTGGATAATGGTAGCAAACATACAGGGAAAGATTTGATAGAACTTACAACTTCCGTCTGGGCACAGTGGCTCATGCCTATAATCCCAGCTCTTTGGGAGGCTGAGGTGGGCAGATCACTTGAGGTCAGGAGTTCGAGACCACCCTGGCCAATGTGGTGACCACGTCTTAAAATTAAAAAACAAAAGAAGTTGTAACTTTCTAAAATTGCAGTGGAAGAAAAAGCATTAAAAAAATTTGATAATCACAGTATATTAAAAGATTTTTTAAAATGTACAGAATTTCCACTTGATAGATATAGGAATAATGAGTGTCTCCCTCTGCACCAAGACAAGGGTTAGAAGAAGCCCTTGTTGTAAGAATTCCATTGACCAAATTGAGACCTTCTTAGAAAACTCAGACTGGGAAACTGAGGTTATAACTAAACACAGAAACACTTTTATTACACTTGTTAATGCACTTAACTAAAATGATAAAGATCATATACTTTAAAAGACATCAATTGCTTTTTTTCAGAATATATATAATTAATCATCTAAGCTTAATTAATTCCATGTTGTATATGCACCACATTTTCTTTATCCATTTCACCTTCAATGGGCACCTAGGTTGATTCCATGTCTTTGCTATTGTGAATAGCGCTGCGATGAACATACGAGTGCTTATATCTTTTTGGTAGAATCATTTACTTTCTTTTGGGTATATTACCCCTTCAGGGTAATATATATATTATATGCATTTACCCCTTCAGGGTAATATATATATTATATACATTTACCTCTTCCAGGTAAAATATATATTATATATATCTATCCTGAACTTTAAACCACAGGCAAAAAACACAAAAATAGAAAACTGGAATCACATCAATTTAAAAAGCTCCTGCACAGCAAAGAAAGCAATTAACAAGTAAAGAGATAACCCATAGAGTGGGAGAAAATGTTTGCAAACTATCCATTCAAGGGATTAATAACCAGAATATATCAGGAACTCAACAACTCAATAGCAAAAAAAGCTAATAATCAGATTTTAAAATGAGCAAAAGACCTGAATAGACATATCTCAAAAGAAGACATACAAATGACCAATAGGTATATTTTTAAATGTTCAACATCACTAATCATCAGAGAAATGTAAACCCAAACCAGTGAGACATCCTCTCACCCCAGTTAGAATGGCTATTATCAAAAAAAGAAAAAACAACAAATGCTGATGAGGATGTGGAAAAAAGAAAATGCTTATATACTGTGGGAATGTAAATTAGTTCAGCCACTTTGGAAAGCAGTTGGGAGATTTTTCGAAGAACTTAAACAGAACTACCATTCAACCCAGAAATCCCATTACTGGATATATACCCAAAACAAAATAAATTATTCTGCTAAGAAGATGCAAGCACTTGTATGTTCATTGCAGCACTATTCACAATAGCAAAGACATGGAATCAACCTAGGTGCCCATTGAAGGTGAATGGATAAAGAAAATGTGGTGCATATACAACATGGAATACTATGCAGCCATAAAAAAGAACAAAATCAAGTTCTTTGCGGCAACATACATGCAGCTGGAGGCCATTATCCTAAGCAAATTAATGCAGGAAAGGAAAACCAAATATCACTTGTTTTCACTTGCAAGTGGGAACCAGACATTAGGTACTCAAGGACATAAAGATGGCAACAATAGATACTGAAGACTACTAGATCAGGGAGGGAGGAAAGGAAGCATTGAAAGGTTGGTTGAAAAACTACTGAGTAATATGTTCAGTACCTGGGTGGTGGGATCAACTGTACTCCAAATCTCAGCATCACACAATATACCCGTCAAACAAACCAGCACATGTACCCCATGAATCTAAAATAAAGTTGAAGTTATGAAAACAAAAAAGAAAATGTGGTACATATACACAATGGAATATTATTCAGCCAGAAAAAATAAAATCCTGTCATTTGCAGTACCTGGATGAAACTGAAGATTATTATATTAGGTGAATTAAGCCAGGCATAGAAAGAAAAATGTTTTCACTCATATGTAGGGCTAAAAAATTGGACCTAATGAAGGTATGAGATAGAATGGTAGTCACCAGAGGCTGGGAAGGGAATGAGGAAGGAGGAGGATGAACAGAAGTTGGTTCATGGGTACAAAAATACAGTTAGATAGAAGGAATAAGTTCTAGTATTCAACAGTACAATTAGGGAATTGTAGGTAATGATAATTTATTGTATCTTTCAAAATAGCTAGAAGGGAAGAATTGTAAGTTCCAAACACAAAGAAAACATAAATGTTTGAGGTAATGAGTATCCCAATGACACTGATCCAACCATTACACATTGTATACATGCATCAAAATAGCACATGTACCTGCAAAAAATGTATGACTATGATATTTCAATAAAAAATACCAAAAAAATATACATTTACCCCAAATCAGTTTTCTTATTTTCATTTTTCAGACTTTCCCTTCAAATTAAATTAAAATACTGACGTTAGTTTTCTGTGGTTTTGTGTTGCAGTTAATGTTCTTATTAAGTGTCCTTCAACATGGCTTCTCCCGCCTCCATCCAAATGCCTGCCGCCCTCACCCCTTCACCCCAGCTCCCACACACCTGTGTGATACTGGAGAAGATTTTTACGGGCTTTCAACTACTGAGGCCCCAGTTACTTTCTCATTTTTTGTTGTCCTAGTACAAACTGTAGATTCCTTAACAAAAACAAACTCTAAGGGCACTTTTGACTTAGAGGAAGAACCTAAAATAGTCACCCTCTGTGTTTTCAAGGCCACTGCGCAAGTCACGCTCATTCCCGAGCTCCTATACTCAAGATCTACTTTAGACTGATCTATAAACATTTATAATTAGCTAAATAGATTATTGGGTAGTATGCACTATTAGTAAAATAATATTTAAGGACCAAGGGAAAAATTTTAACTCAGTGGTTGTTGTAAATGTGTTTGAGCGAGAGTTAGCATGAATGTAAACACCTGAATAGGGAACAGCACCAAAAGAATGATTTAAAGCAAGAGCCCCAGAGGCCTAGCTCACCCATGCATCCCAATTTATTATTTTAAAATTCTGTATGAGAAGAAGAAATAGAGAAAGAAACAAACACATACTGGGATTTTCCATGTCTCTGTAATGGAAGAGGGATAGAGGGAAAATTTCTACGTCTCTTCCTGTCTTTCAGTGTTTCTCTTGTTCCAATCAATGGCTTCAATTTTTCCAGGAGATGAAGTCTTAGTTGCCTTGGGCTTTCTTAGTCATTAGTCTTCAGCCTCTTACCCCAAATGAAAAGGGATTCTTTGGAAAAAACAGGTCCCCTCCATCTGCTCTCCTGCTTCTCTGTGAGACAAAAACAGAATGATTACAGTCACATAATGGTTTGGTTTTTGTTTTTTTTTTAAATCAACAACATGAACCTACAAAACTGTCTTTTCACTTATTAAAAAAGTACTTTTCTCTACTTGACTGCCTTTGGCTTTATCCTTTTCCATTCTCCTTTTCCAGGAAAACTCACTACGTATTTCTTCATGTGCCTCTGATCAATACATTCTTTCACTGGATTTACCATGAGCTACTGCTGGTGATTTTGCTGAACTTGTTCTTTAGTTACATACCACCCCCCACCACACACACACACACACACACACACACACACAAACTAGTGCTTCTTCCAAAACAAATTCTTTTTAAAACATTGAAATATTTACTAGTAGAAATGTGGGTTTCAAACAGTGCTAAAGAGATTTCACCAGCTGGAAAAATTAGAGCTGCTGGAGTAAGAGATGAGCCAATGATATCAACAGGGCCAAGAGTTCATTTATTAAGAAACTGAACCCTATCTGTTAAAGATATAATGTAAAATGGTAAAAAGTAGCAAACTAGTGGCAGTAGTAAGATTCATGGAATATGTGGACTGCAAGAAAAGGAAAAACGACCAGGCTGCAACTCAAATCCTAGGTTGGTCAATACATTTTCTGCTTTGTCTTATATGCCCTGTGTTATTAGGGAAGTATTATATATTTTAATTATATATTTTAGTCTGCAGGTCAAAGACCTTCAAGTGAATTCTGCCTCTGACAAAGGTATCAATAGATAATCTCACAATATCCCAGAATACCCAGTATGAATTGACAAGAAAGTAATCACTCAAACGTCTCTTTCATCAACAGTGCCCACAAGTGGTATGTTTCTGAAAATTTACAGTCTTCAGTGAGGCAACCTTTAAATGCACCTTTAAACTGCATTAAAATCTGAGTGTTTCAAAATCACAGCAGCGTATCGTATTGGTCAGCACAGGCTATGTTATATTGCAGTAACAAATAAACCCCCAAGTCTCAATGGCTTAACATCACAAAGGTTTAATTTTTGCTTATCCAGTGCAGTTTGGTAAAGGAGCCCTATCTCAATTTGTCACATAGTATCCCTGGCTGAGAAGGGTTCCATCATCTTGTGACACTGCCATCTCAACATTGCTGAGGCAGAAAACTAGAGAGCTGGAGGGTCATGCAGGGGCTGTTTCCTATACACATGTGAAGTCCACTAACAATCCATTGGGCCTATTCAGTGACAAGGTCCCAGATAACTCCAAGGGGGCTGAGAGGGATAGTCCTGTCTGAGTACTAATAATTCTACCATCCAAGTATGGTATTGATTTTACCTAAACAATATTTCATAAGGAAGATGCTCATCTAATTACAAATTTTTAGAAACATTCCTTATGGTAACGTATTTTTAACCATTCAATTTTCTAAAATCTGTATTCCTTAAGCTATTGTAAATATTGCAAATTATGAGTTTCAATTTGAATGTTTTGAGTTTTTGTGTTAACTTTTAAGGTAGTATTTACATATAAGAAAATCATCATTTTAAGTACACATTTTGATGAGTTTTGGTATTTATAAATAATCACTTAACTACCACCACAGTCAAGATACAGAATATTTCCCTTACCCTAAAACGTTTCCTCATTATCCTTTGCAGTTAAACCCAAGCCCCACTCCACCTCTGAATCTAGGTAACCATTAATCTTCTTTCAGCCAAAGTAGTGTTGAATGTTCAGAATTTAATTTGTAGAATTTATTTTATAATTCAAAAGAGAACATTAAGAATGTTTTGTTCCCTTTTATAATTCAGGCAGGTTGTTTGATAAACATTTAATGCTATTTATCATTCATAATGTTTCTACCATATCATTTAATAGCTGTTCCTTGCATCCAAATAATAAAACATGTGCAGCCCAACACACTTTCAGAAGGCAATATCCTGGTGATTGATTTATTTAGAATATGTCCATTGGCTCTACCTATGCCACAGTGTAAAGCAGAAGTGTTCCTTCCTCTTTGTATCCAAAACACTATCAAGACTGAACTTAGAGAAATAGTAAAGGCAATTATGGAGAGGTCTTCCAAATTTTCTTTGAGAGTTATAGAAAAACTGCTCTATATATCAATGAGAGTAGATAGGGATATATCAATGTGTGTGTGTGTGTGTGTGCGCTGGAGAGTCACTACAGGGAGCTAATACAAGCACTCATTGCATTGATGAAAACTCCCCTCCTTCCTTACTCATCACAGAGCTGTGACGAGGGATCACAGTAAATCCAAGCTTGGAAAATGAGCTGTGTCAGACCTCCCAAAGACAACCTCCTTTGCAACAGGAGGTTGTCAAAGCCCCAGGGACCAGGTGAGTTACCCATCTCTTTCAAACCCAATTGTGATTTGCTCTTACTGTCTCGTGGGGAGAGGAAAGATTGTCAGGAAAAGATTCGCCACCGTGTTCTGGGCATTCACAGTAGTGGCTGGCGGCTTTGTATTCGGGTGCAGTAATGGCAGTCGACAGGGAAATTGTTGAATCAGCAGAAGGGCAAAGGGCACAGGTAATATAATGTCAGCTACACCTTGACAGAGAAAGAATGTGGCTGTTTGTGTTCCTGGGGAACCCAAGGACTTGAGGCAGAACACAGCTGGTGCTAACTAAGGCATAAGGCATGTCAAGTAGGTGTTCTTATGCTATAACTAAATATCAAGGTATGAAAATTTGCTAACACTTAAAGTGCTTTTTTCCAGAAATCTTCAGGGCAGTCATTTGTTTTTGTCAGCAGCACTGCCACTCTCCACAACATTCCATCCTGTTTGAAGTATTCAACTTTTTATTCAATGGTTCAACAAATATTTAGTAAGCACCTGCTGAATACAAGGCAAAATACCAGAGTCAAGAGAAGAGTGACTGGGCACAATGGCTCATGCCTGTAATCCCAGCACTTTGGGAGGCCAAGGCAGGTGGGTCATGAGGTCAGGAGTTTGAGATCAGTCTGACCAACATGGTGAAACCGCGTCTCTACTAAAAATACAAAAATTAACCGGGCATGGTAGCGTGCGCCTATAGTCTCAGCTACTTAGGAGGCTGAAGCAGGAGAATTGCTTGAACCCAGGAGGCAGAGGTTGCAGTGAGCCGAGATCGTGCCATTGTACTCCAGCCTGGGCGACAGAGTGAGACTCCGTTTCCAAAAAAAAAAAAAGAGAGAGAGAGAGAAGTACCATGTCCAGCACTTGGGTTGCCCCAGACAACACTACATTAATATAAGTACTTTACCTTCACCTTCATCCACTCTTTCAGAGTCTCTTCTCTCACAGCAACATTATTGCACTCCCAGGACTTTCCACCCTCCCTTTTCCTGAGAACTTCTGCTGTAACTCCTCTTCATGATGTGTTCTAGACCATACTTCCTGCACTGATGGAAATGTTCTATTTCTGCACTGTTCAATAGAGTAGTCACTGGCCACCTGTGGCTATCAAGCTTTTGAAATGTAGCTAATGAGGCAGAAACTGAATTTTTTAATTTATTGTTTCAACTTATTCAAAATTAAATAGCCATTAAATACCCCTGGACATCATTGTTCTGGACATTTTCTATTTTTCCATCCTCAATCCCTAATATTTACCTTGGCAATTTTCTTTGGGGTTTTTTTTTTTCTTTTTCTTTTTCTTTTTTGAGATAGTCTCCATCACCCAGGCTGGGGTGCAGTGGTGCAATCTTGGCTCACTGCAATCTCTGCCTTCCGGGTTCAAGCGATTCTCCCACCTCAGCCTCCCAAGCAGCTGAGACTACAGGTGTGTGCCACCACACCCAGCTAATTTTTGTATTTTTAATAGAGACAGGGTTTCACCATGTTGGCCAGCTGGTCTTGAACTCCTGACATCAAGTGATCCACCCACTTTGGCCTCCCAAATTGCTGGGATTATAGGCATAAGCCACCACACCCAGCCGTTGCCAATTTTCTTCTAGATAGCAACAAGTTAATATAGTGATTTCATGCATTAATGAGTGCTTCAATAAAGGAACACCTTATGTATTGTACTAGGTTGGATAGTGTCCCCCCAAAGTTCATACCCTTCACAGAACCTCAGGTTTGTAAACTTATTTGGAAATAAGGTCATTTAAGATGCAATTAGTTAAGATGAGGTCATGCTAGAGTAGGGTGAGCCCTTAATCTAATATAACGTGGATCTTTATAAGAAGAGGAGGAGACAGACACAGAGAATGCTATGGAAAAGAAGAGGCTGAAATTGTAGTGATACATCTACACGCCAAGGAGTGCCAGTGTCATTGGCACCCCCCAAAGCTGCGAGGAAAGCATGGAATATATCCTCCCCTAGAGCCTTCAGCAAGAGCATAGCTCTGCTGACATCCTGATTTCAGACTTCTAGCCTCCAGAACTATGAGAGAATACATTCCTGTTGTTTTAAGCCACTCAGTCTGGTAATTTCTTCAGGCAGCCCTAGGAAATGAATACAGGTACTTAGATTGGCTTCATCTTTATCTTTACTCTTATGTTATTTAATAAAGACTTTATGGTCTTGGATTTGTCCCCCAAATTATTAATGGTGAAAAGGGTACTCTACCCATGGTAGAGTAACTAGCAATAAGGATATTTAAGAAGAGTAAAGGACAGGTGGTACCTTGATAAAGTAAGAGTTTCCCATTTCTTCCTGTCTAGATTTTCTCGCTCACCAGACTTTACCTCAGAAGCCTGCTATACATAGCCTGAGACCTCATTCTGAATCAAGGATGTGACTTAAGTCTTAGAAGGAAGGCTGGCTTCTGTCTGCAGCCCATTATTGACCTAAGGCTGCTATGATCACATTAAGAAAATAAAGCATTATCCATCCAGAGAAAAAGTATGACAAGTAATCGTGTATCATTACTAAAATATAACATTCCTAAAGCAGTTTTCCTAAAACTTATGGAAATACATTTATATACATGTACATGGATATTATGTGTGCATATAATGAATGTGTGTAGAAATGTGGATATGTATGAGTGTATATTGCTTGGGTACATCACGGAAGTGAAATCTGTTTTTCCTGAATGACTGAGAGTTCTTTCAGAGAATCCGGAATCCTCTAGAGTGAGCCACACACTAGCCTCTCAAAGAGACAGCCTGGAGTAAGTTAAATATACATTGAAGTCAACCCTGAGGACACCACCAGGATGATCTAGAATTGCCCTGAGGGAGAATCAAAGGCTCCAAGGCTCACAATTCTGTACCCTACATGTTGAGGAAGCTAAAAGTTTAGAGCAAAACCATATCCAACACACCACAGTCCACTCCTCTGCTATGGACTTCACATTATTTCCACAAACAAACTTTGCTGCCGTAATATGCATATTCAGCTAGATATGTCAATTTCACAGTTTTAAAATATGCAGGGAATGTGAATTTTTTACGGACAAGTGTTTGTTTCACCTCAGAGGGATTTCGGGAGCTGGTATCTGGCTGTTCAGACACCCTGGAGCAAACAGATCCAGTAAAAGAAACCACAGTGATTTGCCAGAACCCAGAAAGGCAGACAAAGCCCATGGAGACCTCTCTCTCAGACCACAGTTGCAATAGAAAAACAACTGTTTTTACATATACATGTACATCTTAGAGGCAGCGGCAGAATGAAAGCCTTACTGAGAGAGATGTCTCCTGTGGCAGGAAAGACCTTATTAGACCATAATTGATGGAATCCAAGACAGGTTGCAGAGAATGCCACTGCATCTCAGAGAGTTGCATGGCATTCCCATAAATTTCGCTGATGACATTGATCCCAGGCCTGGAAACCTTTGTGGGGGCTGTATTGTTAGGCTTCATTGGATTCCTACTTTTTTCCAGAAAGCTATCAGTTATAAATTGTTATTGATAAATGTTGGAACCCAATTCTGGTATTTTCAGAGACTGTGCAACCTGAAAACACCCCACGTGTGGTACAGAGTGAGAAAAGGCAGACAAACTGACAGGTTTGTTCACATCGACTGTAGCTTGACAAGCAGCAGGGAATTCCAGCCTCCCCAGGGAGGGTGTTCATTCAGCTGATGCACATTTGCCCCTCTGACTACTGCCAGTGTTCTCTGCAAGGGAGCAAGGGCTTTGGTAATTGGCTGCTTTGGGTGAGTTTCAGAGGTTTGTGGGGTTTCAGAACCCAGTCACTTTGTTTCTGTCAGAGTCCTACTGCTGATCTGGCTCTGACCTAAAAGGAGATTTTAAAGAGAACAATTATCCTGTAGATTGAGAAATACCTACAGTGATAGTTTGGGGTGTGGGGGTGTCATGAAAGAAAATGTGAAGAGAATACAGTGTAGAAGTTTTATTTCCTGGAAGAGCCTGATTTTTATTCAGAAGACATTGTCTATGTGTTCTGTATAAAGTCAGGACAACTTTTTTTTGTTGTGTGTGACTAAGTTATATAATGCTCTTTGGATGCATATTTTAAAGCCATGTTTGCATGGTTCCAAAGAGAACTGATGTACTTCCAATGGGTGGAACTCCATGCCACACAGAGGGTGGTAGAAGACCTGCACTGTGTGATGTGTGTATTTACCATGAACCTAGGGGCACTTTTTTTTTAAGTCAGTAAGTTCAGAAATTCCCTATTTCCACAACATAGATTTGCTCAAGTATCACTCTTCTCTAAAACCTTCTAGCTTCTCTCATAGAAAATCTAAATCGGAGCTCATAAAATGATAGGATCATGTAATGTATTCACAACTGAGCTATTTTAGTGCTTAGAATGGGATATGGTGTATACCCAATATATTTCAATGTGTATTAAAGTATATTTTTTAAAATAGTAGCTTTATATTGAATAAAATCGTATACATTGGTACTATATATAACAGCAGAAGGAAAAATTTGTTATTTCCTATTTTCAGGGGGCAACACTAGTAATCATTTACTTTGTTTCTTTAAAAATGTGATTGTTTTGAATTTGAAATCTGACTTCCAGAATGTCTCAATATGTCATATAGTGTTCTACTACTCTTAGCATGACATTTCAAAAAGTAATAGAGTATCTAAGATCTTCTTACGTATCTCATTTATTAAAATTAATAGAGATAATAGAGATACATGCATAGCTTTGCAATCACTTATTGTACCTAAATTTGTGATTATACCAAATTTGAAGATGAAATAGTCACAAGTCAAGCTCCACAATTTAAAAGTGTAGGAAATCATACTTTAACAATTGATCATACAAATAACTAGGAAGTAGTATAAGTAGTAGTTAAGGTCAAGAATCTCAACACTAGAGATACCTGAATTCAAGCCCCTGTTCTGCCACCTAGTGTTTGTGTGAACTAGAGTCTCAATTTTGCAATCCATAAAATGGGGATAATAACACTTCCTACAGGTTTCTGTGTGTGAGAGAGAATCAAATAAAACAACCCTTTTAACATGCTTATTGTAGTGTATAATACATAGTAAATAGTATTTGCTAGCCATTAATTTTTAATAACATTCATAATGAAAACATACATATAAACAGCATCTCTAGGCATACAATTTAGATAAACTTCAGGGGTTGGTGGATGATTTAAAAAAGAAAAAAAACAGCTTGGCCTGAATTAGTGGAAGCCTCAGAAGTGAGGAACCACCAACTGGAGAGTGGTGTGTGCAAACTGGACTGGTAGGAGGGTCATGGCTAAACTGATCATCTATGGAGTACCACATTCATCTTAGAAATGTTTGCTCCTCTAATCCCTTTTACTTTAGTGAGCAAACAAATATTCCCAACATTTAGTGAAGGTTTTCATCACAATCGACAAAATAAAGTGTGTGTGTGTGTGTGTGTGTGTGTGTGTGTATGTGTATGTAGGTATGTGTATTATTTATATATGTGTGTGTGTGTATATATATATATAAAAAACAATTCTTTGCTTAAACTCAATAAAGGGAACATGACTCCACTGCTCCTTTCCAAAAAGTGCGTTCACTTTGGGGGGATGATGAAAAACGTGAAGTTAGCTAAGAAACTTCTTAGCTAGAAATGTTGACTGATATTTAAATAGGTGTCACTTTGATCAAGAAAATTACAAGTGCAAACACTTCTCATTTTTTAAGTGTAACCAAAGTAACCTTGTGGTTATTACCTAGTATTACCTAGCCAAAGAAACTGTTAATGCAAAGGTTACCAACCATTTCCTGAGGTCAACCCAGTGAACATATGTAAATTCTGATTCTGCATGGCCTCTCTGTGGCATTAACTGCACACTAGTTCTATAACACTACTGCTTATTCTAACTCTGCTTTCTCAGTCTTCTAGGAATCCTCATAACTTTTGGGGGGCTGCTATTTCTGAAGATTTAGTCCTCTGTCTGCATTTTATAACTAATACTCTCCCAGGGAAAGCTTAACCACTCCAATCACTTCAATTATCCTTATGCTGACAAGTCCTATATATGTAGTCATTTTTCCTGAACTTCAAATACATATTCCTAATTTCCTTGGGATCTCTATATCCAGCACACTGACACTAGATATGAGAAGTATTCTCCTGTGGTTGTTTATAATCAGTTTATCATTTAGTGCATTGTTATGAAATTGTCATACTCTGAAGAAAGAGTCAATAACCTTCGTCCTTACAACCAGCCATGAGTGAGGCAAGTCTCTCCGACAAGAAGCCAGAACCTCAGAGGAAGAACCAATTTGAAATTTTCTCTGGTCTCTGTACCAGAAAAAAAAAAAAAAAAAAAAAAAAGACAACATTACTAAGAGCCCGTCTGGGGGCTCTGGAAATTACTATAGAGCCATTGCACTGTTTTGTGACACTGGACAGTCTTGCTACTTTCATTCTTTTTTTCATGTATTCTGTCCCTCTGAGTTTCTATCCAGCTGTCATAAATTCATGCAATAGCAACACATATCACTTCCTTTAAATATAATTTCCTGTTCACATGGTCTTGATAAATTAGTGTTGATTACCTGTAGTTTTTAAGTCCAAATATGTAATTAGAAACTATTTAAAGACAGGGTTCATTTTACCTCATCTGCATTACCAACTATCCCATTATTCACTCACAGTAAATTTAAAATTTCATAACACCTCTATGAATTGCGCCTTCATCTACCACATGGACCTAAGATATATCTTAATTTTCTAATAAAATTGCTAAGAGAGAATTAGCTAGAACTGGTGAGAATCACTTGGGCTCTAGGAGGGGGCAATAGCCTATACACTTTTTTTTTTTTTTTTGAGACAGAGTCTCACTCTGTCGCCCAGGCTGGAGTGCAGTGGCCTGATCTCGGCTCACTGCAAGCTCGGCCTCCCGGGTTCATGCCATTCTCCTGCCTCAGCCTCCCGAGCAGCTGGGACTACAGGCGCCCCCCACCACGCCAGGCCAATTTTTTGTATTTTTAGTAGAGACGGGGTTTCACCGTGTTAGCCAGGATGGTCTCGATCTCCTGACCTCGTGATCCACCCGCCTCGGCCTCCCACAGTGCTGGGATTACAGGCATGAGCCACCATGCCCAGCCACAATAGTCTATAAATTTAAATACACAAAGCATCATCTCGCTGTTGTGATTGTGATTAAATTACCCTTTGTGTCTGTGCTCACAATGTCATGTAAAACATACACAGAAAGAAAGGCAACTCTCTTTCATGAGTAAATGTTATAATTTGATATATTAAAAGAGAGCTCAGCCAGTGAGGGGGTTTCTTTGTCCCTTTAGAACCTTTAAATGTATATTGTGCCCAAGGTACTCAGACATACACACACAGAGAGACAGTATTGATTTCCAGAATTTCTCTATGGAATGCCAAAAATAATAAACAAAAGATAAATCAAAAGCAACAGGCTCCTTCCATTATGTATTAAATATCCTCCCCATGAAGTTAGGACAAATAGAGATGTATATAGAGAGCAATGGAAACATAAATCTAGTGTTGTAGTCATCGATTTCTGCCTTGGTCCTTTATTTCTAGTAAATAATGATCTTCAGATCTTTCGTGGTGGCACTATAGCAAAAGTCAGCTCTAGGAACCTTGGAAGTGTTTTAGCTTTGAAAGAGCCAATGATACTGCCTCCTCTCCAAAATCATTGCTTTCATTCATTTCTTGTTATGGAATGAAAACGTTTAGTAGAATCAGAAGAAATTGACAAAAGATATTCGCTATAAGAGCTTTCTGAACAGTTATGTATATAGTCAATAAAACATTTTATATTGTCCTATGTCAAATTAGAAAAAAAGGATTTCCCCAGAAAATGCGGCCCCTGCATATTACCATTAAGTTACTAAAAATAAAAATAAAGTACTTGATGAGTTGATGGGTGCAGCACACCAACATGGCACAAGTATACATATGTAACAAACCTGCACGTTATGCACATGTACCCTAGAACTTAAAGTATAATAATAATAAAAATAAAAATAAAAATAAATAAATAAATAAATACTGGATAGCTAACAAAAAAATAAATTAAATTAAATACTATTGATATTGATTACTAGAAAAACAATTTTTAAAATCTTAAATATTAAGTATACCTGATTGCACCTGAGGCTCAGCCGAAGCTGAAAATTCTTACCTAACAAGATAAAAAGAGAAATAATTTAATCTACTTAGATACATGAATTCAGTAAGCAAAGACCGCTACTGCCATTTTATACAGACCTCTGTATTCCCTCCCATTGCTCATTTCTTAGCAAATTCATAGGATGATGCATGATCAAGCCAGGTCATTAGATTTTAGAGCACATGAGAAGATGCCAATATATTTATAAGATAAACAATTAAGGGTGAATTCTGAATCTGGCAGTTAATTATCTATATGCCTTGAAAAAAGAATCATGTAACCTTTCTATATAATGAAGTAGCACGGTAATATACATGGGAAGTAATAGATAACTGTCAAGCATCTATTTAAGTCATGTGGTGTGTATATCTTAGTTTGAAACCAAGATGCTTTCTGGGATCTAAAGGAAGGCATCCCAAGAGGAAAGGAGGGAAAGAAACATAGAGAAGGTTAAGATTCAGAGTAGTTTGATGATACAAGAATAAGTCCTATAACTTGAGTCTTTTCTTTCCTTTTATTATTATTAATTGCTATTTCCAGTGGCAGCCTCTCATGAGGTGAGCACAAATGTCTTCAATGGCATAGTCACCAAAGTTCACATACATCTTAATAAATCCAGTTACTTCAGTGAATCATTCTAAGCAAGACTCCTGCTTTGTTCCAGCTCCTCACTTCAGGATATGCACTTTTTGTAAAGGGCTATGTTTCTCTTACACAGAGATGTAGGGACTAAATTTCTGTAGGACCTTGTAGGTGGATATCAAAAATAAAATAAATGCTGAATGAATCTTTTAGAGAAATCAATTGTGTCAACCACAGATTTTCTGGGTCAGTGGGTTGGATGTAATAGAAATAGTGACAGATGCCTAGGACGATGACTGTTGTAGTTACCAATCAAGATAGTCAAAAGCACCGTGTTTAAAAGGAGCAGATATCCTACAACCAAAGAGGTGAGAAGAAACTACACGCTTCACATAATAAATTAAATTTGTGATGCCATCAGTGAAGAGCCCTTCACATTCCTCCAGCATTCCTCCCCCCTGCAAAATTATACCCATCACCTTGGGTAGTTGTGCCATGTGGTCTACTGAAGTCCATGACCTCATTTATATATTAATACAGTTTTACATTTCTTAGGGTGGGGATTTTTTTCTTTTAAGAAAAATCTTGATATTTGTGCCCTACACCCTCACTTTGACCCAACAGTCACCTTGTGAAAGAGGTGCCACTAGTGACAATTCAATTTGCTTTTTCAAGAATTTGCAAATGTAGGCAAAGTCAACTGGGAATAATGCATCCTTCATGCAACTTTTACATTAAGAAGAAGTGAGCTTTATTGGATTAGTCTCAGAGGCAAGAACAGTAAAAACTAAAAATGACATGTTAGCTAATCATTACTTTGACAATAATTGTCATGAACAGAATTTTTTTATAGATTTTGGATGTAGCCTTTGAAGCAAAAAAGACTCAGATGCTGTGTTGGCCTGAGCTAAAAGGATTTTTTAAAATTTAATCTTTAAGAAGCTCCCAGATACAGGCTAAAAGAGTTTATAAAGGTCATAAAAAAATTAACTTATCTTGCTGACTGAAGCTTTTTTAATGCACTCTAAGTTACAAAGGAATCGCATCTGGAGCCTTTAGGCCAATGTTCTACTATATTTTTCTCTCATTAGTAAGGACAGCAAAAATCTGCATTTGGATTTTTACCACCGTAATCATCTCTGGTTCATTAGTCTTCATGATTGAATATGAGGAGAGCATGGAGCCAGTGGTGTAGGAATATTTTGTACTTATCTCATTTGCTCACACTCCAGTTCAGGAGGCAGCAAGAATCGTGGGAGGATCTGGGCTGGCTACTGGGGCTTAAAGTGGTTGAGGAAGAGTCAGACTGACTTCTATCAGGCCTGTCTGGAAGAAAAAAATATATAATGAAAGGCCTTTAATCAAGGACTATTACTTAGGTAAAGCAAAATTTACTCTTCTCTCAATGTTTAGCATCAGAAACAAAATGGGCTGGAGATATCATCGTGATGGGCAGCTAGATCCAGAGGAATCCCACCTTGAGAAAATTTCAGCTTCCTCAACCATATATTGGAGATAATAAACTGGCCCTACTTATTTCACAGGGAGTTATAAGGCATGTATGAAATAATATATATAAAATATTTTATTGTGATCAATCTCCATATAAACACTGCATTTTCATCATACTGACCATGATGGGTTAGAAAATCGGCAATTTCATGCAATACTTGTAAGAGTAAAACTTTCTACAAACTATCTAGAGAATATTCTACATATTTTTATCAAAGGCTTTTCTTAAGGGAAGCATTGTCTCTGGCTTGGCATTTCTATTACTGGAAATTAATCTTAAAGGAATAAGAATGAAGAGAATGATGTACAAGTGTGCCATCAAAAAATTGTTCACAAAAGTAAAAACACTAGAAACAATTTAAATGTCCAACAAAGGGGATAAAAAAAATAAAGCATGGGTAAATAACATTCTATACATAATTAGGAATGATTATGTAAATTTGTATTTATTGACCAAGAAAAGAAGGGCATTTCACCTAGTATTGTTAATACGTATCCTGAGCATGTTATAAAACACTAAAGATAGTATTAAAAAGGGCAAAGAAAAATTCTTGAAGAAAATTAGAAATGCACAAAAGTATTAATAATGGTTGTCACTGGATAAGGATTATAGAGGATTTCACCTTTTCCTTGGTGTTACTAAGTATTGCCTGATTATTTTTATTTTTATTTTGTATTTTTTAATTTAATTAATTTATTTATTTATTTTGAGAAAGGGTCTCCCTTTGTCACCCAGGCTGGAATACAGCAGCATGAACACGGCTCACTGCAGTCTCAACCTCCCAGGCTCAGGCCATCCTCCCACCTCGGCCCCCCAAGTAGCTGAGACTACAGGCGTGTGCCACAGGTTTGGCTAATTTTTGAATTTTTTGTAGAGATAGGGTCTCACTGTGTTGCCTAGGCTGGTCTCAAACTCCTGGCCTCAAGCAATCCTCCTGCTTTGACTTCCCAAAGTGCTGGGATTATGGGCATGAGCCACCGTGCCCAGCCTGTTTTTGTAATTAGCCATAAAAATTGAAGATACTTCCACTCTGGAAAAATAATAGCCCGGGCTCATAAATTCAAATTTGTCATGAAAATTCAAATTTGAGGTTAAGTAGCATATTAAAAACATATTAGCATGTTAGTTATAACATATTAGTTAAGTAGCATATTAAAAACATGAAGACCATGGTTATGCCCAAAAGACACATATATGAATATAGTTGCACCTTAGAGAGGATTTTCTAAAGTCAAAGACTGTATCTTATCCTTTGTTCCTTTAGCATCAGCAGTGCTAGGCACATGGCAGATTCTTAATAAATATTTTTTAAATGAATGAATGAGAATTTTATAGGAAGAATAGCCTTAAGAATCTTTTAAACAAAACAATCTCTGCCACAATGAAAACAAGATTCAATTTTTAAAAATCTGTTTACATACACTACATAAAGAAAGGAATTATAGCATAATGGATAAAAACACAGGAATGACTAGACTGCCTGAGTTTGAGGCCCAAATACACCACATAGCCAAGGCATGTTACTTAACCTTTTTCCCCTCTTTTACGAAAAAGGTAATAATAGTATCAACTTCAGCTGTTGATAAACGAATAATCCACAAAAAGTGTTAAACACAATGCCTAGTAGATTCTTAATAAAAGTTGTGATTACTGTGTTTTCACTGCTGTTGTTGTCTTTGTTGTTGTTCAATTCACCATTGTTTAAAAGTGGGCTTCAGCAGGGGGAGATAATTCAGTGAGTAAGCTGGCCAGATTGGATGTTCGGCATTACACTGACACACTTTGAGGCCTCTCAAGATGAGAGACTGACTTGAATTACTGTCACTTGGCTCGTTCTTAAGACTGATGAGCAAAACCAATGAACACTTATCAGGCCTAGGTTTTTAAAACGTCTATAGGATTTTTTTAATCCAGCTGTACCACTGGTTTAGGTATTTCTCCTAATCCTGAAGTCTTCTCTTTACTGGAATTTTGATTGGGCTGCCTCCTTTAACCTAAATTATTTTTCAAATTAAAAAGCTTCCAATAAGCTAACCTTTAACAGGGAGGTTATATGGGGTGCTTCTCTGAAGTCAACTGCATTCTTCTCATTAGTATCCATAACAAGATCCCCTAACAATTGAGGATATTACAGAGCTGGACAACAAAAAATAATTTTTTATGAATAAGAAAAACCAGCATAATCTGTTTGGCAACTTTTTTGGTTAGAGATCTTGCTAGGGTTTTTATTCACTTTGGCTAAACCCTGTGATTGCGTTAGAGGTTCATGGCATTCTCATTATTTATTACAACTTGTTCCACATAGGGGTCATTCTCTTCTACCCTTTTTAATCATAATGATGACAGCTGAGAATTGACATTGTGCACTATTGTGTACTGTCAAATGCATAACAAATACCTTAATCAGGCTTAAATAGCTCAAGAACCACAACTATTTATTGCAGGTCAGAGGCAAATTTCTATGGATGGCAGGTGGAGATGTGAGGATATTAATTTCAATATGCCCTGCCTCAAATGATAGCACCTAATTTGATCAAACATTTGCTTCATTTTATATGAAACTGTGTCTCTTCTACAGTAGCAATAACCTGGATCAAATAATCTAGGCAGAGACAACTAGAATTAATAACCAGACCGTACTAGCGATTTTGTTGGCTTAATAAATTTACAAAATCGGAAACTTGATGAATTTAATATAGCTAATTTCCTTAATATGCTGAAGAATCTTAAGAAAGAATAGCGTCTTTTGTGCATTTGCTTAGTGATAAATAGATTCTGTCATTGCAACATGCACTCTTCTTTCTTTGATTTCTGAGAGCAAAGAAGAAATTTTCAAAATGGAGTCTTCATTTCTTCCCTAGTAGCTATTTCTAAGGTTCATATGATTTCTCCCATACTGGTAGAAACGCCCTTTAAAGGAGGTGCATGTTACATTTTAGAAAATGATCACTAAAGAACCACTTTTTGTTTCCCATTAAAATAGATTTATTTCAAATTTAGAGGGTAGTGATAACAGACCACATTTCCACATTGCCTGACAGATAGGATTAACTACATCAAGGCTCTGTTTCAAAACTAAAAGGGTGCTTATGGCTCCTTAATACTTTTAAAGTAAACTCTTTGTGTCTGCTCTAAGCATGCTAAGGTGGAGGGCATTTATTTCCACAGCAGGAGGCCCATGGCAACACTCAATTGCTATGACTTCACATTTATTATGCTAAATGACCAATGCACACTTAATCACTTGGCCTGAGAGAGGTGGTTAAGGGGATGCCAGTTTTCTCTGTAAGGGTATTGATGGAGTGGCTTAGAGATCAGCCTGTTTGGTGTTTCAGTCAATTAGAAAACTCCTTATCCATGAAGTGGACTGACTGTACTTTCAAAATAAACTTGGATAGGACTAGATGCTGTTCTATTCCAATAGGAATCTTTAAATCATGATCAACGAGGTCAATGTACCTTCACTTAGCTGTTTGCTCTATTTGGGATATGCTAAACTCTGCCTCTCTGTAATGATTTCCAAAAATATTAGTGTAATAATCAGAATGATAAATGTCAAGAACTTTTATGCTGATTTTATAACCACAGCAACCACTTAGAAATATTTTGCTTCTCCTTTTTCTCCCAACTCCAAGTAACTCACTCAACTTTACCCAAATTACTGTGTGAAATAAAGGGCTTACAATACTAGGTGTCTGTCAATTGAATTTTGAGCTCAGGTAAAACATATGCAACTACATTACATTCTATTTTATAAAAGCATTGATCTTTTCAAGATAAAGGAAAAAAATTAAGTTTTTTTAGGTTTTATTGTTAACTTGTCTGACTCTTTTGTTCACTCAATCAAAACCTCAGAATCATCTTCTACTTTCTCCTCTTGTTCACCAGTCTGTTGCCAAGTCTGTGGATCTACTTGCATAATACTCTGTCTCTTTTTATGAGTTCCCACTGCTCCTCTTCTTTTAGGTTATTGTTCCTTCTCTTTAGTACTAACTAGTCTCCTCAATACCAGTCTCTGTTCTTTAATCTGTCTTATACACTGTGACCACATAAAGCTTCCTTGTCACTTCCTTGCCCCCAGATCCTTAATGACTCCATATTGCTTAATTTTTTAAATAAACTGCTTAGGCTGGGCACAATGGCTCATGCCTGTAATCCCAGCACTTTGGGAGGCCAAGGCGGGCGGATCACAAGGTCAGGAGTTCAAGACCAGCCTGGCCAACATAGTGAAACCCCCTCTCCACTAAAAATACAAAAAAAAATTAGCTGGGCATGGTGGCGGGCACCTGTAAGCCCAGCTACTACTTGGGAGGCTGAGGCAAGGAGAATCGCTTGAACCTGGGAGGCAGAGGTTGTAGTGAGCCGAGATCAGGCCACTGCACTCCGGCCCGGGAGATGGTACAAGACTCCGCCTAAAAAGTAAAATAAAATAAAATAAAATAAAATAAAATAAAATAAAATAAAATAAAATAAAATAAAATAAAATGACTGCTTAGTCCAGTATTCACTGGCTGTCCTATCCTTCTATCCCTGTCCCCCAGTCTGCCTTTCCAGTTTCATTTCTCTCTGCTGTCTTCTTTCACCCACTAATTCAGTAGTGTGGAATTCGTCAATATTCATCACGCAGGATCTGTGCAAGGGATTTCCTGTTCTCTTGCCCTCCTCCCACTGGATGTCCTTTAACTGCCCCCATTTTATACAGCCAAATCCTGTCTGCTTAACCTTCTCTGATTTCCTCCAATGTGTCGATCCCTTTTGTATATCTATATACCTTATGACATTTTCATCTTGTAAGATAGTTTTTTATATATATATCTTAGACTTTAAATTGGTTTTGTAAATTCCCTGAAAGTGGAATCTAGGTCCGATTTTGTTTTGACATCCCCCCTTAGTACCTAGCACCATGACTGACATATTGTATCCATTTAATACATATGTATTGATGTATTCCATTCACAAATGAATCCTAATTTACTATTCTTAAAACATCATAAATTTATGTTTTTCAGACACCTACTTTCACCTATTCAGATCTTGAAGCATACCAAATTCTAACAGATGTTCGTGGACAGCTGGGAGAAATTACACTGCAGATACCAAATCATCAGCGCAGCTCTCAGGATCACATCTTCACCTGGTTATGTGTTCTGGACAGCTGTGCCTTCTTGGAAATGCACTTGGCTTCAGGAGCGAGTTCTGTTTGTAATACCCTTATAGCATTCCAGAATAAACATGACAGGCCTTGATATAGAGTAGAATATGTGCAAGTCCGTGATCTATTTATGTTCTTAGGGGATTAAGTGGGGGGCTCATTTTGCATTCGCAAAGATGTTTCTTATCTCAAGGCCTCAGTAAATTTCAGATCACCGTGATTTTACTTTTAGTAAAAAAAAAAAAAAAAAAAAAAATAGATCAGATAGCCTGTGATGGGAAAAAGCTGAATATAAGGAAAATGTGTAATTCAGCATATGCTGGAGGCCAGAAACAAGACCAAATGATGCATAGTTAGGCTCACTTTTCCTGAATTGGATGCATGTTCTGCATCCAAATGTGCATTAAATTTGGCTATTGCATCGTTTTTTATACTTGTCTGCCCTGAAACTGTTCTTACCATTCTCTTGGGACTATGGCCAAAGGCAGAACATTAGTGAATATCCATGTTACCTAATCTCCTGTGGTGTATTTTATTCCATGCCCTTTGTTTTCTTTCTTTCCACTTGATTACTCATACGTACCCACTTCCTGTACTCTATGTTGGTAGGGGTAGGTGGGGAAAGAAAATAAATATGCCCATGGTTGTCCTAGTAGACACCAGTTTATAAATAGTACTGGTTTGAGTGTGCACTGGTTTTCTGAATACAGGAAGGTCAAAAAAACACATTTTCTTTTGAAATGAAAAGAGGAGGTTAAAACAAGAGTTTTAATAACAGGCTTGACACAGAGCAGTGTAATACCGGCATGAATTACACTTGGTACTAGACTTTTATTGGAAGTCCTAGATTGCTTTGTTCCTGTCCCTGACATAATATTCAGAGTTGGGTTTATATTTATCCAGAACGGAGCTGCTTGCTACAGTCCATGCAAATCAAATGCTTGATTTATGTACCATTTTACTGGAGGGTGTAACATTAAATTTAATTTTGTGAGGGAAGCCTGAGGTGCCTCAATGCCTGGGCCTGACATTGTGAACTAGGTAGAGAGGTACACAAGAATTCATTACAGTTTCCAATATGCGAAATGCAGCATTTGAATGAAACATTTGTCTCTTGTCAAAAAGGCGTCATGTCTATTCCTGGATAAATATTTCCACCCCACCCCTCAGGACACAAAAGCACATTTTTGGCCTTCATCACAGATCTTAATAAAAGACGAGTGACTACAAGCATTTGGGGGACTCCAGGGACATCAAGCAACATGTGTCTGTGAAATTAAGAATGAGTAGTAATATCAACACAACTGTCTGTACCTTGACTGTTGAATGTTGCAGCAGAAAATTGGTATATCTATACTAATTAGCTATATGATAAATTTGTGACTTTTTTCATCTTTAGCTAGATACTATTTACCAATCTTGTTGCTCATTACCAGTTGGCTTCCTTTTCCATCCCCTACAGCACCTATTCAGAACCTGACTACACTCTCCCCCATATCCTAACCTCACCACTAACTCCTGAGTCTCAGCAGAAATCCTGTCATTCGCTTCCCCAGCAGACTCAGGGCCATCAGGAGTCAACAACCCTAACTTTCCTTCCATATGCCTCATACTCTTCATAAACACTGTTCATCTTCCACTGCTCATGGAAGACAGTCTTTAACCTTGTTACCCTTGAGCATGCAGGTAAGTCCTTTAGTAACCTGTCCTGTCCTTCCTTTCCAGCCTCATCTCCTGCACATTCCCCATGCACTCTAAATGTTCCAAGATATACCTGGGCTCACCTGCTCCCTCTGCGAGGAATGACCTTCCCCTGTTTCACCACCAGCAAAATCTGCTTCTCTGCGAAGCTCTTCTCTCCCAAGAGAGGCTTGCTTACACCATTCATAGCACTAGTATAAAAACAATAGCACATTTAGTTGAAGTATGCCCAGTTTTAAGTATATCTTATTTAACTTTGTATCATCCAGAGCACCTGGCACAGAATCTGGTCCATAGTAGTTACTGAATAAATGCTTCTAGAATTAAATTGAATTAAATGATCACTATGATAGTAGGAGGAAAATAAATGGGTATGAGTCAAAGATAATTCATATCTCAATTTTTCCTACCTTTTGCCAAAGAAATATAAGATGAGCCCAATCGTAGACCCAAACTTTTATCTTTAGGAATTCTAGGTTTAAGACCTAACAGTGACATGAATCAATTGTCCTTTTGAACTTGTTCTTTAATTATTGTATATGTAGCTGTTCCTATTTGTGAAATAAATATAAATGGACAGTCTTAAGCAGGTTTTTAATGTCAGTTTCTTGAAAGTTTACATGAAAGAGAATTTGTTAACGTTTCCCCAAGGACACTTTTCTTACAGAAATGCCTCCTACAGCATTCTCTTTGTCAAAATAGTCAGAAACATTGATATTCATTTTTTAAATATTTAAATAGTATAAGTCTTTCAGACTCAGAAAGGACTAAAGAAAGGCTCTACTATGTTGACTGATAAAAATTATTTTAAAACGAGCTAATCCCATGTCTGAACTATATTAAGCACTATCCTGTCAGGTTCAAGCCCAAGCTGAGGTCTGAGGGAAGTCGGTGGGTAGGTGGTGGGTAGCTGGAAAAACACTTGAGGAATCGTAGGCAGTTGTGACATGGCTTTAATCTCTCTCTGGGTGCCAGCCATGCGTACATCGTCAGCAGGATAGTGATACCTTTTACAGACAAATAGAGGCTCTGAGCCAAGCACAAGGTCATGTGAGTGGTTACCAAATGTGCCTCACGTGGTGTGGTTACATAATGTGTGAGGTTGTGTGCCTGTGCTGCAAACCTGCTGAGTCATGCTGCACTGGAAGGCCGCTTCAGCCTCCTCCTGACGAAAGTGCAGCCAACTCCCTTACACTCCACCCGCTAGGCCGAGGGTGTCTTCTGGGTAGGGACATGTGCCCATAGGGCAGAGCCCTGAATCCGTAACCCACAACAACAATACAGAGAGAAACAGCTCACTACTGGTATGTTACTTATGACGATTAGGGCCCAGCATAGGCCAGAGCCCAGGAATGCCTGCCATCTCTGCAGGGTTTCATCAGTAAGGCTCTTGACTGCCTCAGTCTCCCATGAGACCCCTTGCAGGGATGCTATGTTCTGTGGATTGTCAGGGATAAAGGCACACATTGTATTCCTAAAACGGCATAGGTGCCTCCTTGGCCAGCAGTTCCTATGTCTAAAGCCATTCAGTTTTGCAACACCACCTTTCTGATCTGATCAACCTCATCTGTTAACAGGAGGAGGGTCACTTGGGTGTAATTCAGAGCCGAAGTAATGTGCGCTGCAGGAGCAGTGACTAGTGTTTCTACAGTTATGACATCTGCTCCAGGGATAGTCACTGCCAAGGGGTAGAACCAACAGGGGGCTCATCGTACTCGCAAAAACCAAGAGTGTGGTGCTTCCCAGTTATGTGAGCATCTGGGTAATGTGGGGAGAACAGTGGCAGGTACATAAGGCGACCCCCAGTTACAATGTGCAGTCCAGTTTGCTGGTAGATAAGGCCACCCAGTGTCCCCACAGACCCATAAACTCCCAGGGGGTACAAAGTCCATTGGGGCCTGACTTTTGGGGACCGCTTGTTCCACCATACCTTCAGTGTGGTGACATGTGTTATGCTTGCACAGGCTGTGCCAGGTACCCACCCCACAGTGGGTTACTCCAATGTTGCTCTATGCACTGTGGTGCTTGGGCTGGGGGTACTACATCTTCCCCACTAGCCAGCCCCACCCATCATAAACACTATGGCCAGCCAGGGGGCAGGTGTGCCGTGGGTCTTGTGGCATCCTTTGTCCAAAGCTTACCGTGTTGTGTTCCAGGCATCAGCCATGGGACCCCAAGTCTCCAGCCACGTCCAGTTCTCTGCAGATGCTGAATGTATGTGCCAAGGCAAGCCGTCCACAGCAGCTGCTGGAAGGTGGTGCAGATCCAACAGTTGGAAACATTGGTCACCTCAGCGTAGGTGTGGGCCCGGTCCACAATGCAGTTGGAGCATGTTAACCTACAGTTGAAATGATAGAGCAGGCACAGGTACTAACAGAGGTAAATCACATCCCTCAGGCAAAATACAGGCTAACTTTTCATCCCTGGATAACAATGCAGCCACCGAGGGCTTCTGCCCTGGGCAATGGTACCACACCTTCTCAGCTCCCCGTGGTTCCTTTGGGTCATGTATCCATGCCAAAGTCACGGGGAAGCTTATAATAGACCACACAGACAGTACATATGTCTCCCAGAGGAGGGTTCCTTCTCTGGCCGTTCCCCTGTGAACAGTCACTGTGGGGGCCGTGTATTGAACATCCAAGGAGTAGCATGCAAGTCATACCATAGGCCCGCCCCCTAGGGAGCTACAGTGGACAACCACTGGCAGTGGGGGCTTGGAGGGTCCATGGCCACAGCCAGGTTTTCTGTTCCCCCACCTTCAGGGGTGTTGGGGCAGTTGTTCGTCTCCCATACCTGGTCAGAGGAGGTCATCCGTAGTGTGTATCTGCAACTGAATGGAATGGGGGTGGCAGCCTGGTGTAAACCCTCCACCAGGGCCAGGCTGCCTTTCCATGGCCGTTCATTCAAGGTTTGGAGCACCAGGTGCAGCCTGGAACTCCAGCCCTGCAAAGATGAGGGTGCGACATGCAAGCATAACCCATTCTTCAAGAGCCCACTATATCATTCAATCATATTTGCAGATTGTGCGTTGTACAGCACATGGAATCCCCACTTTATGTCCGCTCATTGTGCCCATTGTTGTACCTGTTGTCCAGTGAAATGTGTTCCCCTATCACTCTCAATGGCCAGAGGGCAACCATACAGGTCACATAAGTGTTGCAGGGCCCGGATGGTATGTTGTTGGCCAGTCATCCTGCAAGGGTAGGTGAGCAACAGGCCTGTGGCGATGTCCACAGCTGTTAGCACAGGCGTATACCCTTGCAACTTCAGCAGCGGCCCAATGTAGTCTACTTGCCACCTGGGCAAGGGCACTCACCCTATCATCACTTGTTGTGTAACACTGGGCAACTGCCTCCATTTAGGGTATGCCTGAGCACATGCCAGGCATTTCTGACAAGCCTCCCAAATATCTTGCATGGGCAAGGACAGACCCTAATTGTTATTGACCTGTTGCATCAGCTTACCCCCTGCATGTCCCAGTTTCTGGTACAGCCACAAGGCCTCATCTTGTGTAGGTGCCAACTCTACTAATTGGGCCTTGGGCAAGGCATCTGCCTCATCATTGCCGGGGGTGGCCAAAGTCATATGGCCTGATGCATGATAAATAGTTACCTCTTTCTGATGGGCCATTTCCCAGAGGTCTTGCCACATGACTTGGCCCCAAATGGGTTGGTGGCCGACTAGCCAATTCTGTGTTTTCCAAGTAGTTAACCACAAGGTTAAGCCTCAACAGACTGCCCAGCTACTGGCACAAATTACCATAGATGTCTCCTCCTTGGTGATCACCATCCATACTAAGTTCAGCCCATTGGCTATTTTGCTCACACCTGGTTTCAAACCACATTGTGTCAGTACTAGGTTGGACTGCAACAGTGGTTCAGGCATCTGTAGCACATTGGCTAGACCCATCTGTGTACCATGCTCCATTGGGAATGGGGGGATGCCCTTCCTTAAATGGTGATTGCTCAGGGTCTAACGGTGCCTCAGGCCCCATAACCTTATTTGCATTAGAACTACAGGTCCCAAGTCTTCTTCCATTAGAACTACAGGTCTCAAGCCCCCGCTGCTAAGGTGCTTGTACTCAAAGTACTCCACTGCTCTAAGTAGACACCCCACTTTGCCAAAGTGGATGCCTGTGCAGTACCAGTCCGGGAGATCATTACCCATGAATGTGCCCATTCCACTGTCAGGTAAGTCGTCCGCATGATGACTATAGCCCATCCTGTCACACTCTCACAAGCCTGAAGGGTGTCATATACAGCTGCTAGCTGTTTCTCTATTAAGAAATACCAGAGCTCAGCTCCCTTCCATAGTTTGGACCAAAAGCCTACTGGCATTCTCAAGCACTCCATACACTGCCACAGGCCCCAACCAAAACCATCTGTGGTCACATGCACATCCAGCTCAAATAGGCGGCCCCAGTCAACTACTTATAGGGTTCGTGCCTGCTGAATAGTCCACTTGGCTGCCAGGAAGATGATCTCAGCCACTTTCCAATCCCAGAGAGCTCCCTTCTTTGTTAACCAATACAACAATTTTATCATTTGAGCTAAATGGGGAACAAATGTCTGCCAATATCCCAAGAGGCCCATAAGAGTTTGCAGCTGCCTCTCCATGGTGGGCCTGAGATATGCCTGAATTTTATCAATGATGGCCTCTGGTATGACCTTCATCTTACCTGACCAGATAATTTCCAAGAATCTGGCAGACCTTGGATTCGTTGATGGCCCAACTGCATGCTGCCAAATGTTTCCCCAAGAGTGGCACTGATGCTTCAAAATCTGCAAGATAATCAGAGGTTATCATAATATCATCAATACAATGGAATAGGTGGACCCCTTCTGGACATTGCCAGGCAGCTAAATCCATGGCAGTGAGACCATGACATATGGTGGGACTATGCACATAGCCCTGCGGCAACACTACAAAAGTCCATTGTCGCCCTTTCCACGTGAAGGTACACTGTTCCTGGCTCTCTGGAGCAATGTCAATGGAGAAAAATGCATGGGCCAAGTCCACTACATAGTGGTACTGTCCCAGTTCCATCTTCAAACAGGCCAGCAAATCCATCATTGACAGGACAGCTGCATGCAAAGGGGGTGTTACTTTATTCAGTTCCTGATAGTCCACCGTCATCCACCAAGTTCCACCAGGTTTTCTAACTGGCCACACTGGAGAATTGTAGGGGCTGTGGGTGCCACGCAATATCTGCCCCTCCTTCAGCTTTTTAATTGTCCCAGTTATCTCCAGATGTCCACCTGGAAAATGGTATTGATGGGTGGAATTAACCAGTCGGGGTTGTGGCTGGACCTGAGGCTGGTGATGCATATATCCGTGCAGCACCATCTTCACCGCACACACTCAGAGTCTGCATTTCCTGGCCATGCTTTGTAGTGCCAGGCCATGTAAATTGTCCACCCCCAGAATGTATTGCAGTGTGGGATGGACATACACAGTATATAAACAGGAAGCCAAGCAGCCGATGCCGAGGTGCAGAGATACAGGTTTCACATTCACTGACTAGCCTCCATAGCTGGCAATGTATGCAGCCTTGCCCAGAAACTTATTTGGGTTCCCATAAACAAGGCTACAATCTGTGCCAGTATCTACCAGCGTCAGTACCCATTGTACACTGGTGGGGGACTAGTGGATTGCTAATTCCACATGTGGCCTCTGGTAGTCCATTGACCCCCCCAAACCAAGCACCCCAGCCAGTTCCCTAATCAAACAGAAGAGACTACAGTTACACCTGGTTGCAGCAAGTAGTCTTTAAGCTGGAGTGCCCGGGCACGACTGGGTCGCACAGCAATGTCTTTCTCCCCATCGGGCATTTTCTGGAATTGCTGCTCCAGACAAACACTTCCACAAAGTTAGGAGTACTTCATTGTGCTGCTTATCGATTTTCTCTCAGTCAACCCCAACCAAAATCAAATCTAGCCTCATCTGTGAGCATGTCACTAGTCGGGGCCCTGTTTATTCCCATGGGGGAGCCCCCTGCAGGAAGGGCACCTTCCCCTTCTGCACAAGGCCTTCTGCTTCCCCAGGAGCCACCATGGCAGTGGTCATTTCATGTATGCTGCACCCTATGTACAGGGTGAACACAGCAGGTAGGGAGCCAAAGGTACTCGGGTGCAGAACCGAACGGGAGATCCCTCATGTGGGAGGTGAAACGTTCATCATCTGGCCCCCAGTCAAACATAGTCTGCCGCATACCCATCTCCCAGATGACTTGCACCCACTCAGCATATGACTGCCATTTACTCACAGTTTCAGGGATTTCACTGGCATCGTTCCACACAGTTCACTGGCTGCCTGTAGCCACTCAGTCAGGGTGTGATCACCTTGCCCTGCTGCTAAGCTCCTGCTCACTTGCAACCACTGACAGAGGGAGGGGTGAGTCATGATGGAGCCCAGCTTTTCCATCTCAAAGGCAGAACAGGAGATACTATATTCTCCCTCATCCCACAGATGAAGCATCCAGGCTGGCATGGGTTTCCCTGGATGCTAGCCGCACTGTTTGCCTGATTCCTGCACTCAGTTGGGGTATAGGCAATATACAAACTGTGTTGCATTATGGTTGGGGGGAGGTCCCTGAGCCTATCTTTGGGGCCCCAATTGCTGTTCATTATCTACCTTCTGACAGACTACTGGGAAAGCCCACAATGGGGGTTCTTCCTCCTCAGTATCATACTGAGTGGGGGTCTCTGGCCAAGACAACAGACTGAGGCCTGCATTCATGGAAGCCTCTAATTCTTTCTCCAAGCTCTGAAGCCGGGCCTCCAGGCACCCTGCCTGCACGTGGAGGTCCCTCACCTGTGCTGCATCCCTCAGGGACTGGGTTTATACTTCTTGTAGCACAGTCATAAATGCCCATCTAACTCTTCCAGCAAAGACTTGCTCCTTCTCAATGCTCTGTGCTTCCAGTTGCTTCAGCACCTTCTCCATGCTCATGGGGGACCCATCTACTGCTGCCCAGGTTTCCACTGGAGCCCATTCAAGCAGCACAGCTGCCACCAGGTACCACAACCCATGTTGCAGCCACATGGCCAACCCAAAATCAGCAGGGACTGAAGGCTCACTCACCTCGGGATCCTGCTAACTATGCCAGTTATCAGGTTTGAGCCCAAGCTGAGGTCCAAGGGGACTCAGTGGGCAGGTGGCAGGTAGCTGGAAAAACACCCAAGGAATCATAGGCAGTTGTGACATGGCTTTATTCTCTCTCTGGGCATGAACCATATGTACAGCATCAGCAGGGTAGTTATACCTTTTACAGACAATGGTGACTCTGAGCCAAGAATGAGCTCATGTGAGTGGTTACCTAATGTACCTCATGTGGCATGGTTACATAATGTGCAGGGTTGTGCGCCTGTGCTCCAAACCTGCTGAGTCATGCTGCACCTTGCCTACTCCTGACTTAAGTGCAGCCATCTTTCTTACGTATATCTACCAAAATTCCATTGAAATATGTTTACTTACATTTTGTGTTGCCTATTACTATGACACCTGGGAGACCAACTTTTGTTTTGGGCTTCAAATGAGAGTGAGAATATGCTAGCTTACAATCCATGTCTCTGTTCAACAAAAACCACAGAGGACAAAGCACTTGTTCTTAAAAATGCCAACTAGAAGCTATAAAATTAACATTCAAGACTATGTGGTCACTGGCCAAAAGTGATCAAAGGGACCCCGGGGTGGTGTGCAAGTCTGTGGACTGAAAAAACCAGGTTAAAATGGAAGGACTTTTTGAAATGGTATGGCCTCAAATATTCATAACAAAATTACCTGTCAACTAAATATTACCCTATCCCTTAGCTTTATTCTCCACACTGACATCTTCAGCACACACAAACACACTTACACACACATACACACGTGTGTGTGTCCCAATTTGAATCTCATTGAAACTTGTAAGAGTTTGCAGGGTCTCTTGTTGTCTATTGGGAGGAAAGTGAAAAGCAGATCCCAACTACTGAAATACCTGTGAAGGAAGGGAATGCTACCGCTGCATTCTGAAATCCAGTTGCAACAGCTACTCAGAATAAAATAACTAAACTAGAAATCAGAAGTCTAGGATCAACTTTGCCATGGAGTAAACAAAACATGTCAACTTAAGCAAGTCATTTTGCATTCTAAGTCAGTTTCTTCATTTTATGCTGGGACAGAGACAATATTCCTCTACACTATAGAGAAAAGGTATTAGAGGTAAAGAGAGGGGGGAAAAAGACTGGAAAGAGAATAAGCAGGTACAGTGAGGAACCTGTCTTAATGGATAGGTGAAGGAAATCAAGGTAAAATGGTAGTGAAGTAGAATGGTAGATTCTTGAAGTTGTCAAAAGTGAAGCTTAAGAGTTAAGAAGCTGAAACAAAGGAAACTCCTTTGAAACAAAGCTTCAATCTGTTAGTCTTCCTATTTAACTTCAGTGTTGGCAGAGAAGTGTGGTAGGTTCTTGAAAAGAAGCACAAATGGATAAAATTAATTGAAATACTAGTTGCCAGGGCCTAAACTTGGATAGTGGCAAGCATTAAATTGCAAGCTGTTAAAGGGGATCAACTTCCCTCAGACTCAAGTCATCCCCTATAATTGGGCTGTTTCCATAGATTTTCTAGGGAATTTGAGTTGCTGTGCAGTGAAACCTTCCCTCAGGTCCCAGATTCTCTTGCCATGCAAACTCAGACTGCATCCAATCTCCCATTTATCTAGAGTGGGAATGATGTCTAGATGGTGTAGCCCTTTTAAATAATATGGCTAATAAGATAAATCAGCTTTTATGTAAACTAAAATCAGATTAGTTTCAGAAACAAAATTTTTAGAGCACTTACTTAAACCCATGAAAGAATTGTCTTTCTTGATTTGCACATTTCTTTCATGCATTTCTTAATGACCATTATACAAAAGAGGAAAACTATTAATTGATATTTATTGAGTATTTTCTATATGCCAGGCATTGTTCTAGGTGCCTCTCATTCAATCGTCACAAAATCTCTAGGATGCAGGTACTACTGCTATCCCCACTTTACAGATACTCTGCACAGAGAGACTAAGTAATTGGCCCACGTTTGCACAACAGATCAATGACAGACCTTGGGAGGGATCCAACGCTGGGCTGTGAACACAGAGTGCTTGTTTCTCACTTCTGAAAGCACTGCCTGCAATCTGTGAAAGGTTGGCCTCTCTGGGAAACACAAGTTTTCTCTCCACATCTACCCCAAAGACAATTGCTAATAGGTCAGGTCACTGGAGACCAAGAATGTTACAAAGGGTGAAGATTAGTGTTACCCTTATAGCAGAATGCCTTATTAGAGATTAAACTTGTTTTTTGTTTTTTGTTTTTTGGAGGGGGGTGTGGTTTTGGGTTTTTTTCTCCTTCTCTCTCCAAAGAATTCCATGTCAGAAACTCACCTTTCAGGTATAGAAAGGAGAAAAGCTTGAGGTCAGCTCTGTAATCTGTCTGAGGTGCTGGGGGAAGAACAGAACTCAAATCAGGCACACTTCACTACAGACCTGGTCCCAGTGGCACACCGGGGGTGGAACTGTTCCTAGTGTGGGCAATGGGGAGTCTGTACAGAATTTAAAAACAATAATAAAATCAAATAGAAGTCAGTCTGCTTTTTACTATCACAGTGCACTGGCAATTCTAAGCAATGGCAATAATACTCTCCCCAGAAAATTCTTTTTGTTGGTCTATGTTTAAAACAATGGCTGCAGATAGGATTGAACTTCAATAATATATATAAACTTCAAATCATCACATTTGTATTGCTTATCCTTTGATAAACATTATATTCCATAAAAGTTAATTCAGAGAACGTTTAATTGTACCATTTACTGAAGCTTGCTTTGGCCACAATTTGTCTCCAACCCCTGTGGTATTACATATGCATGTCTTTAAACAGTAGATTCCAAATAAACTATAATAGCATGGTAGTTGTAAAGACAAAGAAGCAGAACTTCAGTTAGTTCAATTACATAACTCATTCTTAAGCAATGGATTAAATAATGCCAGTATTCACTAGTGTCCAGGCAATTTCTGATTTTTGCAAAATACTAAAGACCTCAGAAATATTTACAGAATAGAGTAAAAATTTATGATAAATTTTATGCTAAAGATTTTTAGTGGAAAATTTTCAACTGCAGAGACATTTTCAAGCTTCTAAAGTTGATCTTGAGGGAAAAACAAAATGGATAATATTACAATTTCTGAAATTGTTGTGAAATGGGATTATTTAGGAACTTCTGACAAGTGTATTCTTATGTTTAAACCTTTTCCTAATTATTTTAGCTATCTGTTGTTTTATGTGAAAGAAATATTTCCAATTGTAAATTAATTAAAAAGTGTTATTAAATGAACTATGAGCAAAAATAGATTGACACATCTGACCATACTGTGTACTGAACATGCATATGCAGAGATCAATCAACATCACTGACAAATTTTCTGAAGTGATGGCTTAAAAATAGACTGTAATGTTATTATTCAATATTATCACATACAATATTTTTCAAAGAACATGTCAGTAATTAAAATATTTTAATCTATAATTTTATCTCATTTTTATATTATAATATTTCATTTTAAATGTTTTAATTTAATTTTATACAGATATATTATATATATTATAATTATTATATATAATTATACAGTTATATATAATTATTATATAGTTAAATACAATTAGTATATATAATTATATAGTTATATATAATTACATATCATTATACACCCACCTTGGCCTCCCAAAGTGCTGGAGTTACAGGTGTAAGCCACCACACCTGGGCTAATTTAATTTTTATAGGCATGATATTATATATAATAAATATATATATTTATAAGCATGATATTACATATAATAAATACATATAATATCATGCCTGTAAAAAATTAAATTAGGCTGGGTGTGGTGGCTCACACTTATAAATCCCAGCACTTTGGGAGGTCAAGGTGGGCGGATCACCTGAGGTCAGGAGTTTGAGACCAGGCAGGCCAACATGGCAAAACCCTGTCTCTACTAAAAGTACAAAAATTAGCCAGGTGTGGTGATGCACACCTGTAATCCCAGCTACTCGGGAGGCTGAGGCAATAGAATTGCTTGAACCTGGGAGACGGAGGTTGCAGTGAGCAGAGATCATGCCACTATGCTCCAGCCTGGGCAACAAGAGCAAAACTCTGTCTCAAAAAAAAAAAAAAAGTAATTAGATAGATAGATAGATAGACAGATAATTGATTGATTGATAGATAGATAGATAGATAGATAGATAGATAGATAAATTTTTCAAATGTCAACCCCTACATTTCTTTTCTGGCTCTTATTAATTTTTGTTTCATTTTATAATTGTTGCTGAAAATAATTTTGCCACATAGAGAGGCGTTATTAAAAATTATCTTCTCAGGATATTAAGTATGATGGCTCCTACCCTGCCCATCTGAATCCAAAATGTGAGACTGAAGGATCACAGCCAGATAGAATATCCCCCTGTAATTGGATCTCACCTATTTCTGTACTTCCAAAATGCTGTCTGCAAAATTCCTAGTCACCCTGATACCACGTACCCTGAGATGTAAACACCCAGGAAAACTTGGACCCTGGCAGGTTACCAGAAATCTGCTGAAGATGGAGGTACAGATGTAGTTTTCATTGAGCCTCACTGCCTGCACTAAAGAATATACACATACTATTGCATCTGGAATTTTGGTCCTGGGAAAACAGAAACCTTTTCCTTAACAACGTAAAGGATTAAACGTCTAGGCTTTGGCGAGGGTTGACTCTCCTTGGATTTACTGCTTTTCTTACATAAATATATCTGGCTTCTCTCCTGAGGATTGTAGTAGCCCAACTGCTCATGTCTTAATTGGAGCCCAGAACTCCCTTCTATTAGGAAATGGCACCCCTTGGGACAGGGAAATACATCTGCCTCTTTCTTTTCCTTTTGTTTATTTTTCTTGGCATTCTGCAGCTTTGGATTGGCTAGAAGATGGCAACAGGACATATCAGAAACACTTAGGGAACTTTTACCACCTATACACATCATAGACTTACATCAAATCATCAAGGGAGAGACATGTGAAATTTGAAAAGTTGCCCTGGTTGAGAACAATTGATTCAAAGTATTGTATTTCAAACTACAGGTTATGCTCTATTAGTGGGTCATGAAATTAATTTTTTTGTTGGTCACAAGCAGCTTTTTTTATTGTTTTAGATTCAGGGAGTACATGTGCAGGTTTGTTACATGGGTATATTGTCTGATTCTGAGGTTTGGGCTTCTAATGATCCTGTCACCCAGGTAGTGAACATAGTACCCAGTAGGTAATTTTTCAACCTTTGCCCTCCTACCCACTTTTGGAATCCTTAGTATTGTTCCCATCTTTGTGTCCATGTGTACCCAGTGTTTAACTCCCACTTATAAGTGAGAACGTGAGATATTTGGTTTTTCTGTTTCTGAGTTAATTCACTTAGGATTATGGTCTCCAGATGCATCCATGTTGCTGCAAGATACATGATTTCATTTTTTATGGGCGTGTAGCATTCCATAATGTATATGTACCCTATTTTCTTTATCCAATCCACCATGAATGGGCATCTAGGTTGATTCCATGTCTTTGCGATTATGTATAGTGCACAAGAAACAATTAAAAAATAGAATTGAATAGAATAAAAATAATCAGAGTGCCTCTTTTGCAGTATGGGAAAATACTGTCTTGGAAATTTAGAGAAATGTTTGTTTAAACTGTGTGTGTGTGCATGTGTATTGGGTGGCAAAGTAAAATATATTTCTCACTGCGGGGCATGTTAAAATATATCTGCAAACCACTAACACTGAGGCCCCAGGGCTGGATGGTAGGCTCAGGGAGTAGTCAAGAAAATCATCCTCCTACTTTCTGCAAAGGCTCTGAGATTTTACCTGCCTTTCTGGCAGGGACACTGTAGCTCCACATAGTTCCAAACAGGTTTCCAAAACCCTGTCTTTGACTTCTCCCTCAGAAACTTGACAGGCTAAAAGGAGACAGATGGAGGAATATTCCTGATCACTCTATGCATACCCAACAACAACAAATCTGCATCTGCACTAAAGCTATTAATGAGGACATTGCTCATTTTATTATTTCTTACTCTCTCATGGACTGTCCAACATGAAGAATTTCTTTAAAAAATTCAATGAAAGGAAGCCTTCATCTCTCTGATGAATTGGTAGGTGCCTTCCCCTTTGGCTATGACTGCTGGAAGGCTCCAAGGCTTCTGGAGTGTTTGGCTTGTCATCGTGGTGTGATTGCAGCTTCATTCTTGCCTTAGTCTGGGCTTTCTTTCATGTATTGTGTTGCGTTGATTCCATTCTAATGATAGATGTCCAAATGTCTTGAAAAAAAAAAAAGGTGTGTTTGGAAAATATAAATATTCCTCCACTGGGCAGAAGGGATTGTATAGCTGGGACTAGCTTGCACAGTTCAGAACTCAATTCAGTATTATTGATTTACAAGATGTAAGAAAAAGCAAGAAAAAAAACCCCAGAAAACACTATTTTAAGGTGGACTTTTAAACTTTTAATGCCTGCTTATCTCTAAATAATAGGGTTTTTTTCTTTTCTTTTGTTTATTCACTCCTAAATTCATGCCATGTTGGGACTGCATACTCTCTCCCACCAAACTGCAAGACTTGCTTTTTCCTGGATAAAAGAAGGATAGAGTTAGTAGAGGAGAACCAGGGCAGCCCAAGAATTAGAAGCTGACACATTAAAAAGTTGAATCACAAAACTTTGCCATGGACCAGAGAAGAGGGAAATTTTTAATAATATGCCCTGTCCCCTCCCCTGACAGATTTTTCTCCACAGTACAATAACCTTTTAACATACTATATCATTTACTTTTTTATTTTCCTCTCTCTCTCTTCCCCTAAAATATAAGCTCTATGAGAGGAGCAGGGATTTTTTTCCCTGCTGCTATACCCCCAGCACCTTGCACATAGTAGATGTTCAGTTAGCTCCAGAATCCACACTTTTAACCAACATTCTATTGTTCTTCTTGAATCTATTAGTAGTTCCTGCCACTCCACCTTCAGCCAGCCCCATCATAGCTAAGCTGCTTACTTACTTGAGTCTGTCAGGCATGAACCTGCATAATATTGAAAAGGGAGAAAAGGATATGCTTTACACTGAAGAATCCTAGTTTGAGCAAGACTTTTGCATTTCTTCTAAACTTTCCTCATGCTCCAGCTAGTCTCCAAATATCACAAAGGAACCTAGCTACTGGCCATGAGATCAGCTATTCCACTAGCAGTCAGGGTCTCCCTGCAGCCCTGTATGCACAAGAACAGCTGCAAACACAAACACAGCTGTTGGGTTTAATGGACTATTTCTCCATTTCTCCTCTTCCTCATTTCACCCACAAACAAACTGTAGAGATCAAAAAAGTAAGTCAAATGTACTGCCATTAAAGCCACACAGTAAGTTGGAACTCTAGTCTTCCTTCGCTTGTGTTTCATCAAAAAGAACTGGCGTGTGGAGATAAATAAATGTTCAGTTCATTTTAGAAATCCTGATCACTGAGAGGACAACAAGGCAGTGGCCAAAACCTCCCAGATATTAAGTCAGAAAATCTAAGTTCTCATCATACTTTGGAGACTCTGGTAACTTTAGGTAAATCAAATTCTTTCTGAGGCTCAGGTTTCTGGTCTGTAACAAGAAAATGATATCCTCAATTCCCTCAGATGTTTGCTGAAATGGCAAAGTTAAACAGTATGTTGTGAGAACATAGGGAGCCATAGAAATACAACGTAATATCAGAAATTAACCTTCCCTAAAATCTAGATAGATAGATAGATTATTCAGAAGACTATAGGCATGTAGGAAGGGAAGGAAAAATGGCAGATGATTATCAAAAAGTATGTTTGTAAGACATCTGAATAATTTTCTACATTCCTAAATTTGCCAAATGAGATATTTAACAGCACTACTAGGTATACTGCATATTATTTTCTTCATTTTAGGGAATGAGGCGTAGAGAACATTAATTTATTCAATGTACATTTATTAACCACCTCCAATGCAAGCACTGAAAGTTAAGCTTTTTCAAGCCAATGTTTCTATCAAGCAGCAAAATCAGAATTCACACTCAGGTCTGTCTGAACCCAAAGCCCATATTAACAAACATGATAGAAAGTGTCTGGAAGCTGTAAGGAACATTAGAGTTTATTCATTCCCAACCCTCTACTCCAAGCAAGGATAGAGAGAAAGACTCTTTGCATCATTAATAATGCAGATGCAGGCATAGATAGGTTGCTGATAACAATCTCAGATGAAAGAGCCAACATACAGGATGACAAGGCAGAATGTGTTAGTTAATCCAATTTCTTAATCATCTGCTGGTCACCTAGGCTGAGCCAGGTAATAATATGCTAGGTGATTGTGCTGGTACAAACATGTATCAAAGATTTCCCTACCCTAGAGATGTACCAAAGCTAGGGGGGCAACAGACGGAGGAAAGGACAAAGGCATCGAAGGACACCCGAGGATCATCCTTGACCAACTTGTTTCTGAGCACAGGAGAGACGGTCCTTGGGAATAACTTTATAAGTGTTGTGGTGGTTGTTTTTAATGTGTGTGCGGAGAGTGAGAGGACTCTGGCATTTTTAGTGAATGAAGCAAGTCAATTTTGTGCTGTTGATGTAAAGGCCATCCCATAGGTACATTGTGTAAGGCCTGGGGGAAAACGAGTCATATTAAAAATAATCAATGTTTGGCTGTATATACTAACATTTGATTAGCACTTTAGGATTCCCAGAACCCTGACAAATGGATTATCTCTTTCAAGTAAAAACATGATAATTTACAAAAAAAACCTGGATAATTTTCTATGCAGAAAATGAAAATACAGAAATTCTGTTCTCTTGCTTCACTTTTCTTCTCCATATGAAATCAACCCTCCTTAACTCATCCCCTCAAGTTTGCCAACATTGATCATTTCCTGTTAAACTGGTTTCCGTTGGAGGCAGGGAACATAGAGAGAAAATGTATGCCCTTGCCTTTAAAAAAATATATATATATATATATATATATATACACACACACACACATTCTGAAACATATGTGGCAGGCAGCTCAGAGAAATGAGTCACATTTCCATATGAAGATTCAAGATTATCAGTAAACTTAATGAAAGCTAAATTCTCTTTCCCAGGCATAACTGCCACACAGGAGCTTCTCTCCCTCCCCAGTTCTCAACGCTTTATTATTATGCAGGTAGCAGTTAGTATTCTGCAGAGCAGGAAGGCGTAGTTAATCTCTGATGTTTAAAGTTTGTTAAAATGCACGTAACTGTACATATGAAAAATCTTAGATTCTTCTGTTTCCTAAATGCTTATGGAGAACTAGGTTTGAAATTAAACATAAAAAAGAAAAGTGAAGAAAATTGTTGTTTCTCTGGGTGTCACATATTCACCAGGATAGAGCTGCACAACAAATTCAATGAAATAAAATTAGTTTGTATAAATCAATGTGAACTCTAAAGAAGCATCTGAACACAGAATTTTCCATGGACATTTAGAAACACTTAGTTTCTCAGCCCCAAATCACTAATGCAAGTTCAGAGAAACCACCAAGGGGCAAATGGATCTTTAATTTTTATTTCCACTCTCTTTTCTTCATCCCCCAAAATGGCCCTTTCAATGCCTCCTTAACAGTTCAAACAGATGTCTTATGCTTTGTGCCCTGTACTTGGAGTAATACTTTGTGCCCTGTACTTGGAGTAATATAGAAAGCTTTAGAATTGGAGCTGTCCTGGAAGTCACTGATTACTTTAAAAGAATACTTCCCTGCCTGGAATAGGATGGCCCAATCCAGGCATAACAAGGGTGGCCACTGAAGAAGATTTCATCTCAAAGCAAATGCCAGTCACTGATGGTTATCAAGGATGGAGACATAAACAGCAGCTTATTCAGGAGGGAGGTTTACAGTGAAGAGAAGGGAATGAGCATTTATGGAGTGTCTGCATGAGGTCTGCTGCTTTACTGTATTTTCTCATTCGATTCTTACAACTCTTCAGGTAAACATTATTATGCTCTTTCTATAAATTAATTCTATCAGCAAATATATATATATATACTATCTATTACATACATAGACATCTATTTCTATGCATTGCTGATAAGTAAACTAGACTAGAAGGTCCTGTCCCTTATGAAGCTTTATTAGATAATGTAATTCTAAAAGGCTTCATATCTAGAAAACATTTATGCATATGTACTAATAAAGGGCTATTAAATCAGTAACTATATACTTCTAACAGCCTGATGCACATTCCACACCTTTGGAGTTCTTTGTCAATTATAAAGCAAATATGAGAGTTTCATTTGTAGGATATTATTAATTATACTGGGATTTCTCCTGATCTGGAAAATGGAGATAAGAATACTTACTCATAGAGTTGCTTTAAAGGTTGCAGGAGACAACAACTATACATTTATGGGCTCAATAAATGTTATTTGGCCTTCTATTTTGCTTTCTTTCTCTTCCAAGTAATTTAAATGCCATTTACCAATATGTAAAATGCAATCTGAGAAGCATTTTATATTGGATTCCCATAAGGGGAAAATTATTAATTTCTTAAGCAATGAAAGGATACCTTTTGAAGGAGCCTTACCTGTGAAATGGTCTCATTGGCTGACATCCATGAATAGCATTAGAGAAAAAATTTGTTGAATCTAAAAAAATCATATTTTATGCTTTCATATCACTCTGTCATTTTTAAAAATCTGAAATTATAGGGCAGCTTTATCACAGCAAAGTCTTGCCCACATTCTTCTTCTAATATATCTAAAACTTACAGTTTTAGGGAAAACATGAGAATGAAAACAGCAAAATTTGGTAAACACCAAAAAGTCAGTGATGCTACCTTTAAGAAACATTTAATAGTAAACTTGTGCTGAACTTGTTAATAAGTGCTGTGCTTTTATTCTCATTCTGTCTGTCTGTCTGTCTCTCTCCCTCATTCTCATTTCTGCCAATTGTTTTAAAGATGTTATAGGGTTTAAAACAATATATTGTCATAAATCTCCAAAAGATGGTGATGGGGAAAGGCATTACCAAGTTGGACTTAGGATACTTCCCCCCAGTTGAAAAAGATGCCGATCTCCCTATTTCTTCACCAGTTTGGCTGCTTGCCCAGCAGTCCTTAGTGATGAGGGATATTTATCAGTACTTTTTCTTCTGCTTCTTGGCCAACTCTGTCAAAGAAAATTCCAAAAGAGAAGGCAATCTCAAAATAATTCTCTTACTAGAAATCAACAAACCCACAGAATCTTATTATCTAAACAACTGTTTCCCAATTTTCTCCAAAGTCCAAAGGCATGCCTGTGGAGTGTTTTAGTCTACATTCCAAGAAGCAACAGTGAACACTTTTTCTTCTTGCAATAAATATCCACAGTAGAGGCCATCAAAATAACAATTTGGTCCAGAATAAAAGGTCTTTATCCTGATTACCAAAATCTTTTAAACATGTACTTTCATAAGATGAAGTATAATTAGACATAATTATCTGTTTCTTTGTAATGTCTTCCAGGAGAGTCTAGAAAACAGTTCTGACATAGTAGTGTGACCTTATATAAATAATTGCTCCTTCTTCTGACCATTATTTAACTATCAAGTGAAAGAACTATTAGACCATGGTTTTCAACAGGGGTTAACCCCCATTCCACCACCACCAGCAGCAGCAGCAGCAGCAGCAGCAGCAACAGCACCAGCACCCACTCTCTACACTCTCACCCAGATTTTGGCCATGTCTGGAGACATTTTTGGTTGTCACAACCAGGGGATGCTACTGACATCTAGTGGGTAGAGGCCAGGGATGCTGCTAAACATCCTACAGTGCACAGGACAGCCCCCCACAAAAAGAATAATCTGGACCAAAATGCCAACAGTGCCAAGATGAAAAACCTTGTGAGAGGATCTAGGAATACACTTCAACATTGAAATTTTACTAAGTGCATAGGTATATTATATGAGAGTTACTGCATATGCGCAAATATATATACACACACAAATATATATCTAACCAAACTTCCCACTTAAATAAGTCTCAGATTTATCTTGAAGTTCTAAACAATGAGAAGGAAAACCAAAAACTTGGCAGCTAGCCAATTAAGCAACATATACTAAGTGTTTGCAGTAGACGTAATATGGGCAGAAAAATATCTTACAATGTAGTTTCAAATGCAATGAAAAGTCAGCCATTGTGAGCTCCATCCAGAATACATAAGCTGGAGAACATCTGAAAGCGGGGACAGCCGCATGGTCTATAACAACCTTTTACCTCAAGTCAAATCCTGATGGAAACCTAGTACTTTGCTCAAACTAAAGCAAGATAATGTGAAGAGAAGTTTATGAAGTTTTTTTTTGTTTTTTTGTTTGTTTGTTTGTTTGTTTTTTGAGACGGAGTCTGGCTCTGTGGCCCAGGCTGGAGTGCAGTGGCCGGATCTCGGCTCACTGCAAGCTCCGCCTCCCGGGTTCACGCCATTCTCCTGCCTCAGCCTCCTGAGTAGGTGGGACTACAGGCTCCCGCCACCACGCCCGGCTAATTTTTTTGTATTTTTAGTAGAGAGGGGTTTCACCGTGTTAGGTAGGATGGTCTCGAACTCCTGACCTTGTGATCCACCTGCCTCGGCCTCCCAAAGTGCTGGGATTACAGGCGTGAGCCACCACGCCCAGCTGAAGATTTTTAAATAATGTAGTCTTCAAAGGAATTGGTCCATGGATCTGACCATTTATGTATCCCATTGATGTATCCCATTAAAACAGAGCAACTAGATGGCCAGATCGAAAACACAAAGTTCACATTTACCACAAAACTAGATGGCAAGGTATCCACATGATGTGAATCCCCAAAGTGACACAAGGTGGAAAAGCCACCAGCAGCCACAAGATGTTCATACTGCCAACGTCAGTGTAGGAAAAAGCAAATAAAAACAATACAGGTCTATGGACTAAGAATAGGAGAGTCTTAAAATAGCCAGCAGATATTATTGGAAATCTTGGCAAGCCAATTTGAGAATAGGGGATGACACTGGAACAGTTTTGCTCAATCTAATATCATGTGTGTACAAAGGGCATAAGTAAATACCTAAAAGAGCTGGAGCAGTCTAGCCACTGTGCACGCTGGAAACTGACCAGCCAGGTGTGTCTTTTAGGATGGGGACTCATACCTAGGAGAAACTGTTGACAGTGGGATCAAAATGAAGCAGGCCAGGCATGGTGGGTGGTGCCTGTAATCCTGACTAAGAGGGGAGAATTGCTTAAAGTGAGGAGTTCAAGACCAGCCTGAGAAGCATAGTAATACCCAGTCTCTAAAAAAATTAAAAGGAAAAAAAAAATAGCCCAGCATGGTGGCACATGCCTACAGTCTCATCTACTCAGAGGCTGAAGTGGGAGAATCCCTTGAGCCCAGGGTTTTGAGGCTGCAATGAGCTATGACTGTACTACTGTAGACAACAAAGTAAGACCCCCTCTTTAAAAAATAAATAAATACATTTTTTTAAAAGTTAAGCAAGATGTAGACCAAAAAAAAAAAAAAAAAAGACAAAGAAAAGAAATGGTCCTGATCTGGAAAATTAGCAAGAAATCTCAGAAATCAAGCTGTCACACTTCTTGGCACAACATAAAAATAACCAAACGAACAAAAAGAGAAGAGGGAATTCCATAAAGTTGCACAGCCATCTGAACCAAGGCTTCTTCTAACATTCTCAAAAAACTAAATTAACATGAAAATGAGTAGCAGGAAGGTATTGAAGTCTATATCTTAGATAGTTACTAAAAGAGAAAAGATAAATAAGAAACAGAATAACATCCTTACAGTTCAGGCTGCCCAGTAGAACTTTTTCTGGTGATGGAAACATTTTATATCTGTGCCATCCAATATAGTGGCTCCTAGACACATGTGACTATTGACTAATGAGCCCAGGGAGCTAAGTTTTAACTTTATTAAATTTTAACTGATTAAAATTTAAATAGCTATATGAGGCTAGTTGGTACTATATTGTATAGCACAACTATAGAAAAGAAAATCATGCCAGAAAAAAAAATTTCAAAAAGCGATCAAAACTGTAACATAATACTTCAAAATGATTTGAAGCCATTAAGAAAGTAATACAATATGACAGTAACACAAATCAAAATTAGAATAATTGGCTGATATAACACTCAAGAAATAATTAGAAATTAAACAATTATTTTAGAAGTGAAGACTTGAAAATGAGTAAATAACAATACTTTGAAATAAATAGAAGGAAAAAAGGAGAAAATAATTAAACATCAAAAGCAAATGAAGAAAGAGATGAAAATGATGTGGGAAAAGAGATAAATATTGGAGTAGTTAAGAAAACCCAACGTACAGATAATAGAAATACCTGAAGAAGAAAACCAGTATTGATAAACACTAAAACAAATTCTCAAGAATATAATTCAAAAATAAATTTCTGAAATGAAAAAGACTTGAAATCACATATTGAAAATGTACAATATATACTGGAAAATATAAACCCAGAATAACCAAAAGCAAGAAATAAATATTCTTGTAAAAGAACAGGAATTTAAAGAAAAAATTCTTTTGGAATCTAGACTAAAGAACATATGACTTACATAATAGATTGGATTATTAGTTTGTCATTAGACTTTTCAACAACAGTTTATCCCAAAAGAAAACTAAATAACTGACTTAAAACACTCAAGAAAAAAATGTGCACCAAATATTTTATATTCACAAAAACTGACATTCAAATATACAGGAGACAGACAGCAAGCGATAATAGTTCAGTTACTATTCTCCTCATGAGTACTTCTCAAGGAATCTACTACAGAACAAGCTTCAAACAACTGAGATCAGTAGAGACTGGTGAAAAACATTAAGTATGTAGCGACCTATAGAATTCAGTGAGGATTAAAAGGGAGAAATTATAGTATGTAACGGCTATGTGATCTGATAATATAGATTCAGTACAACTATTAAAAACTGTGGGGAGTATGGGACTAACATATATAAAACAAATAATAAACTGTTTTCAGTTTTTTTAGAATTGGCAATGGTAGTATTAGTATTGTTATTCTCACACTATTGTATGTATAGAAAAGGAAAACAAAAAATTATGGGGTTTCCTAATTCTATTACTCCTGTGCCCTTGAGAACTAAAATTCTTGGTGCGGAATTCAGAAGACAAGGATGTAATATAGATCCAGATAAATTAAACCATGCTAAGCTTAAATATAAATTGGAAATATTGGTATGAATTTTAAGTATTTTATGTGTTTACACTAAAAATATTTATTTCAGTAATATTTTATATTTTTATATTTACATAATACAACATATAATGCATATGATATATTATTCATATTATTATGTATGTATGTATGTATGTGTCCTAGCTCTGTCCAATGAAAAGGCCAAGAAACAATGATTAACCAAGTAGAAATAAGGATCTCTTGTACTTAGGCTGTGGTTTTGAAAAACCATCTCTATAAAAAAAAAACAATCAAACAGTTTTTCAAGATATAACTGTTTCCAGGTCAGTATCAGGAAATGTACAAGATGACCCTGAAACATCTTGACATATCAAATGAATAGCAAAGAGTCCATGTAAGATTACTAGGGTCATGGCAAAAGGTCTCAGAAATCAGTTCTTCAGGAGCTCACTGGCCAAAGATGAAACAATGTAAACTCAAATAAGGATAAGCATTGCAACAGATTGAAAACCAAGAAATATATTTAAATTATGTTTGAAATCCATAAGTTCATATGATCCAATTTGTCTTAAATTAAGTAAAAAGACAGCAGTCCGTCACTAGATAAACAAATGATAGATAAGGGGACTCAACTCCTTTAAAAGCTTTTTTAGCTAATAAGTAAAAGCAAAATGATAGAAAAACACTCTTTTTTAGCCTGAAATAGCTGAAAGAATAGATTTAAGTATTGAGCCTTAACAGCCACTGACATCACAAAGAAACAAAAATCAGATTTGATATGTCTCTCAGTGAAGTGATGCAACACCAAAGGGATCAAACCTGAGATGTAGCTGACAATGTTTAGGAAATGAAGGTGATGGAGTCAGTAAAATCTAGACTGCAGGTAACTCTCCAGGTAAATAACCCAAGTCCTTCAACAGGTAAGTTATGAGAAAGTGAAATGGTGAAAGGGGCCTATAGGATAAACAGGACTTAAAAGAGATGTCAAGTTAAAAAGGAATGGGCAAGGTTAAACTGTAGTATCCAAGGACTGACACATGAGTAATAAACCATAAGGAAATTTGAGGAAGTGATTACTATAAAAGTAAAAATAAATAGGGACTAACAGAAAGTAAGAGAGGATACTGTAATTAGAATCAGGTACCTAAAGGAACTTCTGCAGTGACTGGGAAAATTCTATTTCTTGACCTGAATAGTGGTTACAATGATCATTGGCTCAAAATAATTCATTAAGCTGTACGCTTGTTTTGGATGGTTTTTTGTATCTATGTGCATGTGTGTGGGAATTTTAGGCATGCATTTGCCAGAAGAATAGAAGGAACTTGAGTCTGACTATCTGTTCCCACCCTTTCTGCTAAAATGAGGTAGCAAGAGTTGATCCTTTGTTAGAGAGAACTTTATGGAAGGTAAGACCTTGAGCCTCATCATGGTTCCACCATTACTTTCTGCAAGACATCATGAAACACTCAATGGCTCTAGTCTTCAGGTTATCTTCACCATAGCCAGGCAAACAAGGCCTGCACCATGTGGCTCAGGAGAACATTTTCAGCCTCCACTTCCATTCCACACAACTGCCAAGCCTCTCACTTCTGTTCATCATTACCCAAACATGTCTCCACATCTCTCCCTTTGTGATTTCCTTACTTGTCCTTATTCTCATGCCTTTAACTCATTACCCTTTGTAATCTACTTCAAATGTCACTTCTTGAAACTCTGAGTTTAAGCTACTCTTTCCTCTGTGCTTCTAGACCAGTTTGTATGTGTCGCTATTGACATGGGAGTTACCATATTTCTAATATTGTTATGTCTGTACTCTCATTAGACAATGAGGTTCTTAAGAGCTGCATTTTCAAATCTGCAGTTCTAGTACAGAGGTTCTAGAAACATTGAATAAATGGATAGATGCATGGATGGATAGATATATAAAAACAAGAGCAGGTAGTAGAAATATTAAGTTACTTTAAAATCTAACATTTTGAGTTTCTTTTTTCACATTAGGTAATAGGCAGTCCTTTGATAAAGTGAAGATCTCCTAGGACTTACAAATTAGTAGGAACAAAAGATTATGCTGTGCTCCTGCCTCATCTGAGGAACTGGGATGTTTTCTCCTTGCAAACGATGCAATGGATAATACTTTCTGGTCCTTACCATTGCATAATGACAAGTTTACTCTGTGTGTGTGTGTATGTGTGTGTATGTGTCTTGCTTGCACCACTGTGGCTTCCTTCTTAGCTTTATGGAAATAAATGTGCATTGAGGATAAAGAATGAAGGACTAGAAAAGAAACAAAGGGTAAAACCCAAGCCTGGACTAAATGCATAGATACAGTGTTAATCTTCATACTGGGAAGAAACGAAATTTGAGATGAAAACACAGAGAATAAGAGACAGATGCTGGTTTACATTTATTTGCTTTTCCCTCACCAGTCACTCAATCTTAGCTTCTTCTTCTCTACCTATCTAAATGCAGTGATGCATAAATATTCTTCCATAAGGAAAGTTACTAGTTTTATGTAACTAACTTCATTTGAAGTACCTATAACTAGTGCCTGTAGAAGCCCATTATTTGTATTAAGAAGGAATCATACTATTTAGACAAGAAAAACATAACATGTGCATTTGGATAAGGACCAAATTTCCTTCAATAAGAAATAATACTATTCCCTCTGCTACACATAAACTACATTTTAAAATTCTCCTTCTGCCGAGCTGTAGTATATTACATGAATCTTACAATCTATGCAGCATTTCAATCGTTTCTTTATTTTTCTGGGCTTTTCTCGTTACTTGTTTAAAAATCTCCTTGCATTGGCCTCCTGAGCCTGTTGGAGTAATATTATGAAGCAAATGACCAGACATAATGACTTTCCAAGGTCCTTGTGCTTCCTTATTAACATTCAGTTAGCATAAGTCCTGACTTTATTATTGACTACATTGAATACACAAGACACTGACCTCTGCCATCTGCAACTAAATCTCTTCCTGCAGATCTATCAGAGTGGTTTCATATATAGAGGAAGCAAGAGAAAACAAAGCAGCAGCCACTTACCTTTTCTGTCCCTAGAAACTTTAACATACTCACATCTGCAATCCAAAAAAGGAAAGAAAATCCCCCTTGTAAAATCTAGAGTGAGGGTTAGAGGAAAAATTCAAAATGGCAATCCCAGATTCAGATTCATTTTCCTACACTAAGACCACTAAATAAACAGAATCAGATATATCTGGCCACTAGAAAGCAAAATCATCAGCATACATAATTGATTACTGAGTCTCAAAATCAACCAATAGGACCCAAGGAGGGTTTTCATTAGGTCGTGATCACTTCAACTTGTGTGATTATGGGAAAGTCTGCCAATTTAAGATTGTTTGACATTTCCACTTATCCCCACACAAAAAGATTGATGACATTTTCTAAGTAATGTATGAAATAACAAATTGTCTACCTTGGTCTTGAAGCTATTGGTGAGTCTCAGAAATGGAGCCCAGAAGACAAGGACATGATGTACTAAGCTTTGTTCTGAAGACCTAAACTTGAGTCTTGATTCTGCCACAAACTGTGTGGTGGAAAGTGACTCCAACTCCCTGAATCTCAAATTTTTTTAACTTGACAAATAAGAGGATTGCAGATGATCTCATGCCAACATGAGCCACTTATGTAGGAATTTATCACCATTCCTTTCTTTCCCTCCTCTGCTACATTGGATTTGCCTTTCTCACATTAGAGAGCATGTAGTCCAATATATCTTTGCCACCAGAGGTGAAATGATTTAGCCATACGTCAGTTTTCAGAGATGGTAAAAAGTAAACCCATGCCCATATAGGCTGCTTAAAAAGTGAAAGTTTTCTCTCAGCATACTTGAGTGTTTAATAGAGACATAGATATTAGGAAGGGCAAAGGCAGTAGATGTGAATAGGAAGCCATGACTTCACCACACTGTGGTATATACTAACATCATCCATCCATACTTCTGAGGCTTCAGGAAGACAGTGGCTTCTCTGCTTCTCCGAAGCACCTCCTTCTCCTCATGTATCTGCATTCCTTTGCCAATGCTCAATAAGAGAACAAATTCAACTAGATCTGTAGAGGACTTTGAGGTTTGTAAAGCTCTCTCAAATATGTTATCTCATTTGACCATTAACATAGCCTTTTGATTCAATTAGCTGTGAATGTATATATGCATGTGTCATTATTTTCATTTACAGATTTAAAAAACTAAGTTTGAGGGAGATTAAACACTCCTAAAAAGTTTATATAACTACAAAAAGACCGAGCTAGAATGCCAAACCAGGGTTTCAGATTCTAAATCTCAATGACTTTTTATTCCACAGTATGCCACTGATTACCTCAACCCCTGTGCACAATAAAAATCTTAGTTTAGGAAAATAATCTTATCTCCTTCCTAGATTAATGTAAAAGAAATTAAAAAATGAAAAAGAGACATTAATGACTTCACATGAATGCTTTGGGCACTATCTACTATACCAAGAGATGACCTAGGAAAGACAAGTAAGATATAAATTAGGAGGAAAAAATAAATTTTCATTGGCTCCACTTATGAAATATTTTTTTAAAGATCAAAAATTATGTTGGTGTTCTGTATGGAAGATGATCATCAACTGTACTCCATTTCCTCAAAATGTAAAAATAAAAAAAGCAAGAGGAATTGAGATTAGATGTAACCATCATTTTAACAACTTGATTTTTATTATAAATTCATGTATGCCTACTCTGTTAAAAGGTGAAAACACGAATGAACAAAGAATAAAATTACAAACTCCCATTCTCTTTACCCAAAAATAACCATTATTATCATGTTGGTAAATTTCCTCTCTGGGTTTGCTTTTTATGCATAGAATATATTCTTTTTTCTGTACTCTACATATAATTTTATTGCAAATTATACTCTACATATAATTTTTCTAGCAAATTACCATGAATATTTCTCTACATTATTGACTATTCTACAATAATATCTAAAAGGCTACATAGTATTCCCTCACATGAATATGCTGAAATTTAGTTAACTAATTCAATAGTTACATTGTCTTCAATTTTTGATATTTATAAGCAGTGCTTCAATAACACCCTTGTAAAATATGTCAGCACATTTTTATAACTGGAGATTTGAGGTACATCATAGAGGAGATTTCTAAACAAGAACTACTTATTAAATAGGTAAGGAATTATAAGCTTCTTTTTACCTACTACAAAATTGTCCTCCAGAAAACTTAAACCAATGTTACTCCATTAACAACATATAAGAATACCATTTTTCGCCACACACAATTATTATTCTGTTTACTAATTACTATGTGATACATGAAGAATATTTCACTGTTGTTTTAATTTGCATTACTTTATCGGTGTGTAATTTTTTTCACCTGTTCACTGGACATCTCTTATGAAGATATGCTAATTTATACCCAAGAAATAAATTTTTGATCGTGGTCTAGTGCAGTAAGTATGATTTGTAGGTATTCTTTTCTCTTGAGTTCTTTATAATAATCATCTAGACTAGTTTCAAGAAAACATTCTTGAAAACAGAAAGGATAAACTTGGTGAATTCTTAAGATCTCTACCAGTCTTAAGTTTCTTTCATTCGTTTATTCATTTAATCCTTAGTTGAGTCTTCTTACTTCATATAGTATTTCATAAGTTTATGTAGAGCTTTTTCATGCAATATTTTATCTGATCCTCATGGTAATCCTTTGAAAGGAAATATTAACCTAGGTTTATGAATGACTTCAAGAGGTACAGAAAATCCTTCAATTGTATAAATAATTTGTGTATTTGTACACAAGTGCATTTGCTTGCCAGAGAAAGTCAGTAGCTTTCATTGCAATCTTAAAGGTGGAAAACCAATGCCTTTGTGAGGAAGCCAGGAAATCCCTTTATACCTCTATTTTACAATTAAAGGGGAAAAAATAATCAACCTGTCTATGTCTCAAGGCTAGTAACTGGTGGCATGAGGACTAGTTTTGCTAGCTCCAAGATTAGTGCAAATACTACTGCATTTTAAGTATATAGAAGTGTTGCAGAATTATAGCATGCCATCCTTGCCTTAAGGAACCTCATGACTATTGGAAGAGCCAAGACTTATGCAATGAAAAGTTAAATAAGTAAAAAATATCACATGCCCATATAAGATTTCATAAGACTCGTATCAGCCAGATGATAAAGGACTTGTATTTCAGAAATTACCTGAAAAATTCAAACTAGACTTCATAGAGAAGAGACTACTTGGAGTGAGGTTTGAAATTTAAGATGAATAGGAGTAAAAGACAATTCTATATGAAAACAGGGAAGAAAGAAAGGTAAGAGCACAGGTCCAACAGTTGCAATGTGCATGTTCCAGAGATACTCAGTAGGCTGTCACAACTTGGGGGGAAATTTACACATATATACATTGTGCTGAGTGTTGAAACCACTCTGTGTAGGTTTGTATCCTAGGTCCACCATCAGTTTGTTATGTTACATTAGAAAAGGGGGGCTGGGGGAGGGATAGCATTAGGAGAAATACCTAATGTAAATGATGAGTTGATGGGTGCAGCACACCAACATGGCACATGTATACCTATGTAACAAACCTGCACGTTGTGCACATGTACCCTAGAACTTAAAGTATAATAAAAAGTATAATAAAAAAATTATAAAAAAAGAAAAGCTCTCAACTTACCTAATTTGCACTTTGCTCACCTGGAAAACAGAGATAATAGTACTTATTGTGAAGGACTGCTATTAAGTTGTAATGAAATTCTTTAAGCATATAATATAATACCTCTCACATAGTAAAGTATACAAATTACCCGCTTCTCCCTGAGAAGAAAATATATTTTAAAAAATAAGTTAGACAAGATTTTAGAAAACACAGAATGCAAGGTTACAAGTTTAGAAAAATCAATTAAGATGTCTTGCACTGCTATGGACTGAATGTGTCCTCCAAAAATTCACAAGTTAAAGCCCTCATCCTCAATGTAATGGTATTTAGAGATAGGACCTTTGAAAGGCAATTAAGTAATGAGGGTGGAGCCCTCATGATGGTTTAGAAGAGATGTGATGGTTTATAAGAGACACAAGAGCTTTTCTGCACTCTCTCTCTCTCATTCTCTCTCTGCCATGTTAGGATACAATAAGAAGGTAGCCATCTGCAAACCAGAAAGAGGGCCCTCACCAAGAACCACATCAGCCAATACTGTCATCCTGAACTTCCCAGACTCCAGAATTATGAGAAATAAGTATTTGCTGTCTAAGCTACCCAATCTATGGTGATTAGTTATAGCAGCCCAAGCAGGCTAAGACATCACTGAGTAGAAATGATGTAATAAAAACAATATTTTATGAAGATAAATTTCACATTTGGGGGCATGATAGATTAAAAGTAGAGGAAAATGGAGTTGAGAAGAATGTCCAAGACATGTATTAAATATTCCAGGCCAAAGTAATGGTAATGTCTAGTCTTGATGCTAGTATGAGAAGTAGGAAGGAAGGTTCAATAAAAAGAGACATTTTGAAGGATTTGATTGGCTATGAAAAAGAAAGATAGGGGAGGGGAAAAGAGATAACCCTGGGTGATAATACTTAAGGATATCAGAAGAGCTAGTTCAGAGAGATGAATATTGTTTGGTTATAAACAAATTCAGTTTTAAGTGACAATAGACTGCTTTATCAGTCAAGTTGCAGCCAAAAACACTTGAGTTAATCTAAGCAGAAAATAATTAAAACAGGGAATTAAATACTTAAAAGTAATTGGGAGCACTAAGAGAGAGGATTCTAAGCTTGGTCTCTAGAAATAAATCCAGAATACTACTAAACTGATAAGACCCTGTCCAGGAGATGGGGATTCAGGAGACTGCCACTAATTCTTGACTTCAGAAATCCATCACCATAACTGTGACCCAGAATCACATATGAAGCTGGTGCTGTCACTACAACTGCTCACCACAGCCACAAAGTGAGTGAGTAGACACTATTCCAGCGCTGCAGAAAGCTCCACCTGGATCAGTGGCCACGCTTGGTCACACCACAATGCCAAAGCAGCTGGAGTATGGCCTTCCTCACTTCTGCCTGCCCAATCTCATACAAATGCATCTAGTAGGCAGAACCTCATTTGAACCCAGAAACCTAGCTACAAGGAGTCTGGAAAATGTAGTGTTTTGTTTTGTTTCAATGTTTTTTTTTTTAAGTTTTCCAGCCTCTGAAATTTAGGAAGACCCAATAGAAGAAGGCTGGGATGGAGATAGTACCAAACCACCACAGGCACCACAGATGTTGCTGTGTAAATGTCCAGTAGATAGTTGGATAAACATAACCAAAACTCATAAGAGAGATCAGAGTTACAGACAAAGGTCTCAGAAAGAATAGGAGATAGATGATGTTTGACTTGATTAATTTTCTGTTTAAATATCATATAGGAAGGAATTACAAAGCCCAAAAGACTTACAATTGAAGTTTGAAGATACCTACACACAAATTATTGGGCTTATAACACAATGAATACCTCCAGGTGTTCATGAGGCCAGGAACAAAAAGGCAAGGGCCACGAGCACCTAACCATTGCCCACAAACAACTGACTACTGTGTAATTTCATAAGCATTGGAGTGATCCTTGTAGTTAATTCTCCAACATTCCATCTAACCCACATAATTATTCTAAGCCAATTAAGTTAGCATTGTTCCCCTTACACATGATTGGTTTAAGAATGGACATGTGAGCTAATTCTGGCCAGGAAGACATAAATAGTGATTTGTTTAGCAGTGTCAGGGAAAAGCTTTCTCACTTAGAGAGAAAGAGAGAAAGATACAAAGAGAGATTCATGCTCTTACTTCTGGATGTTGACTTCTTCCAGTGGGTCGCCTATAACAGTGCTACCCTCTTGCCTAAGAATGAGGTAAAGATGAAAGCAAAATGGGAGAGGGTGGAGCCAAGAGAATCACATAGAAGAAAATCCAGCACCCTAAAGTACCACCACAGCTGAAACTCTGTTCTCTCTAGTCTTTTTGTTAAATTGGGCAATTTGAGTCAGAGTTTCCTGTCACTTGCAGCCAAAGGCATAATCGCTGAATCCAACACCATGTTTTTCATGACACCATTCCTTAGGTTTTCAAGGAACAACCTTTCCTCTTTTCTAGCCTGAAATTTTCTCAACAAATAATAATCAACATATTTGTAATGGTGTAAAAAGTTATATGTATGGAGCACCATTTGAAGACTGTGTTTATTTTTCAAGATTATTTTATTCAATTCAATCATTCAATGTAATTGAATCAAAAGAGTCAAATTTATTCTTCAAGATATAACTGGTTCCCAATTTGAGTCTAAAGTGTGTTCACTGTGGGGCTCTGAATGTGTGAGAATTGACAGTGAACTGATGGGGCAGGTGTCTTCATGTATTTGTATGAATGAGCTTATTTTTAGGTAAAGGTTGAGGAAGGAGTCTAGGTTTCAGAGGAGAGAAGGGAGCATACATGTCTCCTGACCTAGACCTATGACTCATTAATATACCCTATGGAAAACATCTGAAGGAGCAAACTGAAGAAACTGCTTCTGCAATGGATAATTTAACACATGGGTTGCAAGTAACCCTGATTTGGTACCTCAGAAAGATGACTAATAGTGGATAAGAGAAATGCAATGGCTATAATGGCTGCAGTACAAACTCTCAAGTAGTTTCAAGGTCAAAAGACTTAGGAAGAGGGGACAGAGCAAGATAGAGAGAACTCAGCTGATTTTGTGTGGCCATTAATGCTCATCAACTTGTTTGTAAATAAATGTGAAATTGGCCTGATGCCTCAAATAATAACCGGGGAGACTTCTGAAAATACTAACTCCAGTATGATCAGGAGAGATGCAAGAACAAATTGACTAGGAGGTATTGCTATTAATGTGATGCCATTAGGGGAAACTCAGGCTGCATTTTATATTCTACGTTTTATCCCTGGTTTAAATATTTTCATCAAGAAGCTAGGCCACGAGACTATGCTGCAATCCCAAACAGAACTGAGATTCCAGCCTTATGCCCTCAGGAATACTACAAACATCTGGAAAGCCACCATTGCTTTAATTTAAGAACACAATTTGTGTGCCTCTCTTAAGAACATTTATCTAAGAAATTTGCTTTAGACCTAAGGACCAGAAAAAAAAAATTGTCTTTCCTGAAGAATGTATGTGTTTTTTTTTTTTTTAAAAAAAGGGAAATATTTCATCCAATCATATTTCTCTTCTTTTGGTCCAGTCTCATGCTTACTTTTCCCTTGTTGTTGTCATCCTATTGCTCTTTATTTCCCTTATTCTGCCTCCTCCACCTCTAATTTTGTTATATAGACATTCAAGTGAATAATTGGATATCCTTAAAACATTGAAATGTTAAGGTGAGGGGTAAGAAGAATAGAAGGCCATGAAAAGAAAGGAATTTTGACTGAAAGAGAGTAAGGAAGGGAGGAAAATGAAAAAAGTGAAAAGAATGAAAGAAATAAAAGAGGAAAAAGAAAAGGAAGGAATAAAGAGAGGGAGGAAGGGAGAAAGCAGGTGAGGGGGAGAAGAAAGGAATAAAAGAAAGGATAGAAGCAAAAAAATAAAACAAGATAGAGTCTTGTTTTGGAAGAGCACTTCAAAGTTTGCATAGCTTTTACACATATGCTTTCTCATTTGATCCTACCAATTTAGAAGAGGAAGAAATCAAATAATCAGAAAGATAATGAAATTTTCCAAAATCAAGCACTAGTAGTAATTATTAACAGAGGACACAAAATCCACTCCTTCTGACATCTGATAGAGTTGTCTTCTCACTTGTACCATATGAAATTATAAAACACACACACACACTAAATAACATAGTCTCCACAAGGCCTCTCACACAAGACAGTTGGTATCAAGAGAAGAGATGAAGTCTTATGTTCTCTCCGATTAGCATGGTAGAATTTTAGACTGAGTCTGGTTATCAGAAGAGTAAGCTGACAATTCAGTACTCAGAGAAGCTGGCACTGCCAGCATATGACAGATGAAAGAGAATAATAAAGCAAGCCTGGAAAACTTGGAGAGGAAATCCTGAAGACCTAAGAGGGAAGGGCAGGCCAAAGGGAGCCTCTAGATTACCTAAGTGTTTCTTCCAACACAATAGTGACCTAACTCTGCTAAAGTTAATATGTATTTTAGTAGCAAAGGTGAGTAAGATCTAACTGGCAAATCAACTGAGTTTCTGGGTCAAACTGATAAATACCAATTCCAATTTGAAGGTTGTTTTCCTATCTTCAACAAATTATTAGACCAAAAAAAAAAAAAAAAAAAAAAGATGCAGAAAGTAACAGCAAGATGGTAAAATAGGAAGTCCCAGCCCTCATACCCCCACAGAAACATTGATTTAACAACCATTCACAGTTGAAAATGAAAGAGGTCCAGAATCCCAGGGAGAGGTTACAGCACCTAGGTGAAGCACAAGAATGAGAAAAAAGAAAACACACACACATTTAAAAGGGTAAGAAGAATAGTTTCATTTTACCCACACCGTCTCTCCACCCAAGCCAGCATGGTACAGTGCTGAGAGAGATACCTTTGTCCCACAAGCTCTCTCATAGGGAGAGATTGAAGTGAATATCCAACTTCCCCAACCTTTCAGGGCACTAACTGAGAGGTCCAATTTTGTTGTGCCTCACCCAGAGCAGTGAGGGAATCAGTATGACTAAATCACCTATGCTTAGCTAAGACCAAAGAAAAGAGACAGAGACTCTCAACAAACAGCACACAGAGCTCAATAGCTGGCCCACAGCTCCTGGCAGCAGTCCTGCCTGCTTACAGACCCAGGCTACAGGCACACCTAGAATTTCTGGTTAGGGGCTGATTGGTGAAAGACTTTTCCTGCTGAAGCCAGTAAGAAAGACTGGAAGAGGTAACTGCTTCTACAACATGCAGGTATCAATATATTTTTATCTACAAATATCACGAAGAATCAAGAAATCATAACACTATCAAAGGAACAAAACAAAGCTTTAGCAAACAATACTAAAGAAATAGAGATCCACAAACTGCCTAGCAAAGAATTCAAAATTAAAGAATCCCAGTGAGCTACAAAATAACATAGATATAAATACAAATTTTTTATATATAAATATATATATATACACACATATACAACTAAATGGAAGTAGAGAAACAATACATGAACAAAATGAGAAGTTCAACAAAGAAGTAGAAATCAGAAAAAAGAATCAAACAGAAATCTTAAAACTGAAGAATGCAATGACTGAAATGAAACATTTAAGAGAAAGCTTCAGCAGCAGACTGACTTGATCAAGCAGAAGAAAGAATTGGTGAACTCAAAGGCAGCTCATTTAAAATAGCTACTCACAGGAGAGAAAAAGAAAAAAAGAATGAAAATGGTTAAGGAAGCCTATAATATGTAAGGGATATGATCAAGTGAACAAATATATGAATTATGATCATTTCAGGAGGAGAGAGAGAGAAAGGGGAAGAATTCTATTTAAAGAAATAGCTGAAAATTTCCCAAATCTGGGGAGAGAAAGGAATATCTAAATTCATGAAACCCAAAAGGTACCAAGTGAATTAAACCTAAAGTTGTCTATATCAAACACATTATAATTAGATGGTCAAAAGTCAGAAACAAAGAAATGTTTTTGAAAGCAGCAAGAAAAAAATGACTCATCACATATAACGAAACCACAAGACTATCAGTGAATTTCTCAGCAAACACCTCACAGACCAGGAGATGGGATGATATATTAAAAGTGTGGAAAGAAGGAAACTCCCAACCATAAAATCTATACCTGGAAAAACTGTCCTTTAAAAATAAAAGAGAGATAAAGAATTTCCCAGACAAACAAAAACTAAGAGAGTTTGTCATCATTACATATGCTTTACAAGAAGTGCTAAAGGGAGTTATTCAAGTTGAAACAAACAAAAAAAACATTAAAGATGGAAGGATATGAAAGGTATGAAACTCACTGGTAAAAGGTAAATATACAAAGTTAAACATGTTGGAACTCATAAACAAATGCAACAAAGTTGCAGATACAAAATCAGTATGCAAAAATTAGTTGTGTTTCTACACACTAACAGCAAACTATCTGAAAAGGAAATTCAAAAAAATCTCATTTACAATAACATCCAAAAAATAAAATACTCAGAAATAAGTTTAACCAAGAAGGTGAAATATCTGCATGCTGAAAACCATAAAACACTGATTTTAAAAGTTGAAGACACAAATAAGTGAATTCATATTTATGAATCAGAAGAATTAATATTGTCAAAATGTTTATGCTACCCAAAGCAATGTACAGATTCAATCCAATCCCTATTGAAATCCCAATAGCATTTTCACAGAAATTGAAAAAACAGTCTTAAAATTTGTATGGGATGGCAAAAGACCCCAAATAACTAAAGGAATTTTGACTAAAAAGAACAAAGCTATAGGCATTATCCTTCCTGATTTCAAGTTATATTGCAAAGCTACAATAATCAAACCAATATGATACTGGCATAAAAGCAGACACACAGCCCATTGAAACAGAATAGAAGACCCAGAAATAAACCCATTTATATATGTTCAACTAATCTTTAACAAAGGTGCCAAGAACATACAATGGGGAAAGGACAGTCTCTCCAAATTGGGGAAACTATAACCACATGCAGAAACAGCAAAGCAAAGAAAAGAAATTGGATTCTTACTTTACACCATATATAAAAAATCAACTCAAAATGGACTAAAGACTTAAATATAAGACCTGAAATCATAAAACTCCTAGAAGAAAACATAGGGGAAAAGTTTCATGACATTGGTTTTGGTAATGATTTTTTGGATTTGACACCAAATTAAAGGCCACAAAAGCAAAAATAAACAAGTGGAACCACTTCAAACTTACAAGTTTCTGCATAGCAAAAGAAACAATCTACAAAATGAAAATGCAACCTATGGAATAGGAGAATATATTTACAAATCTTATCTCTCATAAAAAGTTAATATCCAAAATATATAAAGAATTCAAGCAAATTAGTAGCCAACACACACATAATGCAAATTAAAACCCCTATGAGATATTACATCCCACCTGTTATAATGGCCTTTATCAAAAAACAAAAGATAATAAGTGCTGACAAGAATGTGGAAAAAGGGGAATTCCTGTACACTGTTGGTCAGAGCATAAATTGGTGCAGCCACTATGGAAACAGTATAGAGTTTCCTCAAGCAATTAAAAATAGAACTGCCATATGATCCAGCAGTTTCACTTCCAGGTATAAATCTAAAAGATTTATAATCAGCACATCAAAGAGATATCTGCACTTCCATGTTCATTGCAGCATTACTCACAATAGCTAAGACATGGAAGCGACGTAAATGTCTATCAACAGGTACACAAATAAAGAAAATGTGCTATGTACACACAATAAAATACTAGTCAGCCTTAAAAATTTAAGAACTAAATCCTGCCATTTTCATCCACAATGTACATGAAACTGGAGGACATTAAGTTAAGTCATATAAGTCAGATGCAGAAAAACAAATAATGATACCACCTATCTAAGGAATCTAAAATAGTCAAACTCATAGAAGCAGAGAGTAGAATGATAGTTGCCAAGGGCTGAGAGGAGGGGTAAACAGAGAGACATTGTTCAAAGGATACAGACTTTCAGTTATGTGAGATGAATAAGTCCTAGAGATCAGCTGTACAGCATAGTGCTTATAGTTAAAAATACTGTATAACATACTTAAAATTTTGCTAAGAGAGTAGATCTTACATTAACTGTTTTTGTCATATACACCACACACAGATAATAATAATAGGTAAAGGATAGGGAGACTTTGGGAGGTGGATGAATATGTTTACGTCATAGATGGTGGCAATCATTTCATAGCATGTACTTATCTTCAAACTCATCAACCCATATACATTAAACATGTACACCTTTTTTAAAGTCAATCATACCTCAATAAAGTGTCTTTTTAAAAAAGACAGCACCAGGGCAGCACAAAGATTCTTTATCCTCTGGAAAATTCTAAAAGACATATAGACATTATTTACTATATCATATGGCCTCATGTTCAGCATCATGTTGAAACAAAGGAAAATCAGCCGTCGTCCTCGTGGAGTTTAAAATATAACTGGCTCATGAAGGTGAAATATGTAGGATAAATGAACTCTTTAAGTTACTCATCAAAATGCTTCCCTTATTCACACATCAGAAACTATCTTTAGAAAGTTGACGATCTGGTAACCCCTCACCTATTGACTATAGCTATGACCCGGGACCACTATTATCTCATTCACATAGTACAGATGTCTTAAGAAAATACTCTTACCTACTTATCATAGGTGGTGACAAGTAAACATATTAATCCAATTTTATGGTATTAGTGAAAATGATGAGTAAAATATGGTCTGAACAACTCATTGTACTAATTTTCAAAATACTAGGCTCTGCATATTTAAACTAAGTGGAGAAAAAAAGATGAAACATAGCAACTTCGGTAACAGTAATGATTTGGATGACTTTATTAAACTCATCTTGCACCCTATAAAAACAGATAAATGGACAAATCACCAGGCTGATAGCAGGTAAGCACCTGAGTAAAAATTGAAAATGAAGCCCGTTATTGCTACTATGCTCTTTGTTGATTAATGATGCTCACTGCCATTCCCTATATCATTGTTAACTCACCATAAGTAAGACTGAAAAACACCTTAGGGATTGTGCAGGAGACCAGAAAAAGGTACTTAAGCAAATGTCTGGGTCTAAAATTCAGCATCTATCTTGGGTTTTCAAATCTCTACCAAGGTTACATAAATAAAGTAGTCAATATGAAAGGTTGTGGGTGGAGAAGTAAAATGTTGAGCCACACTGCAAAACAAAAACCAAGGAAACTGGTAGACTGAGAGATGTTTGCAGTATGAATAAAAATTACAGTTGCCAATAATGCAAATAATTAGATATAGAAAGCAAACAAATTCCTGAAAGCTTGTTTTTTTTATTTAAAAAAAATGGCTTTATTGGATAGATCAGAAAACTATGTATTTCCTCCAAGAAAAAAAAAATCTGATTTCTTAATCTTAATTTTAAATTGTGATATATTATGCACCTTGAATTTGAAAGTTAAAAAAGTGGTAATTCTAAAATAAGCATTGCTATCATATGTCAATGGTCTCAGGGAGATATTATGGGTTAGTAGAAGAGATCAGAGACCCAGATTTAATGTCGTTTGGGAAAACAAATGAACTTGTGATTTATTTCAGGAAACTAGCAAAACTGAAAACTAACCTCAAAATGTAAGAAGAATTCATCGATGCTTTGCTCCCAAGTTTCTTTAAAAAGAAATTATTCCTTCTGGTGCAAATATACAGAATTCTTAAGAAACAGCTAAATTATACCCATAGATTTTATATTTCTTTATATTTGAGCTTTTGTAATGTTTTACATCCTTTTCCCAATCTGTGATCCTTGCCTTCTCTGTCCCTTTTTCAACTCAAAAATTTATGTTGGAGAAGGCAAAAAAAAAAGTAAATTAAAAATCCTTTACAAATCTCCATTAACTACCTTAGAGGGGGAGCTTGTATTTCATTGACTGTAGTTTATGCAAATAGGATCAGAGGAATTAACATATTGGAAGGAGCTGACATTTGTCCTGATATATTGAATCGTTAGCATGACAGAATCACTTAAGCTGGATTCACTAACATCAGGTTTCCTCTCATTATTGACCCCTACAGAGTAGGCTCTGACAAGTGGAACTGCTGCAAAGTTCATTAATAATGTGGAATAAATCAATTGTTCAGGAAATACTGAAAACAGATGACACTGAACTCATACATTTTGCAAGTTCAGCACAAACCCATCTCCGCCAAGGACACACAACCTCTCTCTGTGTCCTTTTCTGACCTACCCGTGGAACCTGGTCTTAGATTCCACCTTTCCTCGAGTATCCCGTAGATGTATGGCTTCTCAACGCCTGGAAACACAGTAAGTTAATAGTCATTCAAAAAGAAACAGCTACAAGCTTAAAAAGAAAGAAAGTTGGAGGCTTATAAAAGATTTACAAACAGGAAGAAAGTGAAGGCCGTGATTTAGGGGGTAAGCCTGGATTTTACTCATATTTACGCTTATTTCAAACGTACTATTTCTGTGGCCCTAGATCCTAACTAACAACAGCTCAGCTTGTGTGAGTTAAAGGACATTATCAGGAATAGCAAACAGGCAAGAATCCAACCTAGCATATTGTTTAAGATGCAGGGTAGCTACTTCTGGGATGTGAAGAATCCCTTACTGCAAGGTGTTAGACTGTGGCTACAGACAACAATATACATATGTTTCTTTGTTTTTATTACTAGCATCACCTCAACACTCTTCAAATTGCATCACTTAACTAAATTTGTCATCCAGAGGTTTTAGTTTAAATATGCCCATGCTCCAAAAACCTTTAGCTCTCTCTCTCTCTTTCTCTTTCTCTTTCTCTCTCTCTCTCTGTGTGTGTGTGTGTGTGTGTGTGTGTGTGTTTATGTGTGTGTGTCCTCATGTTATACAGTATAATCAGCTTATGTTGGTCTATGCTGTTGGGGACAGAAATTAACATAGATAAAGGAAATCCACAGATAATCCAAAAATAAGCTGATTTTTGCCAATAGATTCAACTTCTCACCCACCAAACCTTAAATGGAAACTCCTTTCCTTGATTGATTATTCTCCTCTTCTGGACTGCTTAATAGAAATGCTAATGAGCAGTGTAATAATCAAAAAGAGGGTGGCAAGAGAAAAAGTAAAAGAATCAACAGAACAGAATCATCCACAAACTAGGGAACTGGTCCTAATCTTCTAAGAATGAATTAGCCCGATTCTTAAAATTGACTGTTCATATTTTGTTTCTTTAAACATGTTTTGTCTCCTTTTTTTTTCCCCCTTTACCAAGGTACATATTTTTTTAAGGGTGGAGGGGATGTCACATTACAGACACGATCCTTTAAGAAAAAAACCATCATGAAAACATTTCTGTCAAATTGTTTTGTAGAGGAAGGGTGTGGTTAGTGTTTGCATAAATCCTACATTGCCTCAGTATTTGGGAATATCTCCACTGGCATCATTTCTTTTTATTTAAAAAAAATAGTTTATCTATAAAGATTTTATATGCCTCAGAACATCCTTGAAGCAATTAACAGTAGACTCAGAACACCTATAATTGAGATTTTCTCTGTGAGTGTGGCCTTCCCTAGTCTCTCAAAGGCTGTTTTCTCCTTATCCTTCTAGTCTCAGTGTAAATGTCACCTCTTCAGAGAAACCATCCCAGATGATCCAGACCAGAGTTGCCCATTATTCTTTCTTTGTATACTATTTTTTTCTAACCCTTATGGCAGTATATAATGTTTATATTTGTTCACTTATTGGCTACTTTTTAATGTCTTTAACTCCCACTTGAATAGATAAACTCCACAAAGACAGTAACTTTGTCAATATTTTTATCACAGTGACTGGAACATAGTAAAATAATAATAAATATTTGTTGAATGAGTAAATAAAGAAGAATGTGAGTATTTTAGATATATCCAGCTATCCATCTATTTTTTTGTTAGTAAAAATAGAAAAACTAGAAAAAAACAGAAAAGTTAGAAAATATACTCATTCTAATTTCATTTTTCTTGTGCATTATCCAAAACCAAAATAGTCAATCAGCAATAAATTATGTACCAAAAAAAATCTACACAAAAACCATTGCATCAATGCCAGTTTTAGGTATGAACATCATCAATGTAGAGAAAACGCTAGTAGAACCCCTCTTTTATTAGAAAAGCAAAATATTCCTTGAGTTTCTATTTCAAATTCAATCACCCAGAGGCATCCTTTATATGTGTTGTGCGATACCAAAATTTTTAAGGTGACATAGGATAACCTCAGAAATCACACTTACACTCTCTCCAGGTTTTAATTCATTCATTTATTGAACAAACGTTAATCTGGGGCTCCAGATGTGTCGAGGCCAAACACTGAGGTTATAGTGAGGACAATATAGACACAGAACTTAAAACCATCTTAGATGCATATAACTCTCTGCAATGTAGGATATGCTTTCCATACCTACTGTCCCTTCAAAGTTCCAACCACTGTTTTATGCTTATTGAAAATATCAAAGCACGGCTTCTACGCCCCAATCTCCCAAGTAACTGAAGTTAAAAAGGCCTGAGGCCCAGAAACTAGGATTAACAATAGGACCTCTCCAAATGAAAACAACACAATCACCTTTGTAAAGTTTCATCTGTTTCATTTTGTGTAACTGTAGGCTACATATTTAAATTAATAAAATGTAATGGTAAAAAGAAAGACAGCAGTCATTACTCTGAAAACTACGTTGAATGCTTCGGAAATATTGATAAAGCTAAATAGTATTGGTGGAACAACTATAAAAGAAAGAAAACTTAAAAATGTGAAAAGGCCGGGCGCGGTGGCTCACGCCTGTAATCCCAGCACTTTGGGAGGCCAAGGCAGGCGGATTCCAAGTTCAGGAGATCGAGACCATCCTGGTTAACACAGTGAAACCTCGTCTCTACTAAAAATACAAAAAATTAGCCAGGTTTGGTGGCGGGAGCCTGTAGTCCCAGTCACTCGGGAGGCTGAGGCAGGAGAATGGCGTGAACTCGGGAGGCGGAGCTTGCAGTGAGCCGAGATCGGGCCACTGCACTCCAGCCTGGGCAACAGAACAAGACTCCGTCTCAAAAGAAAAAGAAAGAAAAGAATCTGCGCTTGATTTCCTTGCAATGTACTTCAGTTCTTATTTTACTTCGAAGTAAATGACATAGGAAAACACATAGGGCACTCAGCAGTTGTTTACATCAGAAACATAAAAATGAATTCCAGAAGTAGATTCGTACTAAAACAAAACCAAAAGTAAACACATACAAACAAAACAAAAGCTGTGACCTTAGGTTAAGCAAAAAAAAAAAAAAAAAAAAAAAAAAAAGGCCTATTAAGGTACACCTAAAACATTTGCAATTGAACCAGATCTTTACATTAGATATCATTTTTACAGATGCCCAGTTTAAACAGTTTTTCAATTAACCAAGTACCACCCCTGAATATTTTAGAAAAGAGGGCTTTTTTCCTATCTATAAATAAGTGATCATTAAATTATTATCAGAATTCTCATTAACTCCATTGGATACTAAAAGACAATAGAACAACAACTTCAGAGTTCTAGAGGAAATTCTCGGGCTGGCAGATCTATGAGGGACCGTGGATGAGGTTGTTCGTTGCGGCAGGAAGTTGGAAGCAATCCCTATAGGCAAAATGTGAGAGATGTAACTCCTGGAGCACTTGCAGCCATTAGAAGCAAGATGGACATACAGCCACATGGATCACTCTCAAAAGCCAGCAATGAGCACAAGAAAATTAAGGAATGAAGTGAAATATATATGCACAATAAGCTTTATGAAAATTATAAATATACACAGAACAACAATACACCTTCAAACAAAAATATACACATGGAGTATATTACAATGGTTATCAAACAGAAAAGGGAGAAGGGAGAGAATTATTGAAAGTGAAAGAAAATAAATACAAACATACATAGATTCATACATATAATGCATTCACATATGTAAACCTGTATTCAAATGTACATACATATATTCTTACAAAGACCAATGAAGATAAAGAGGTGCGTATCAACCAACTACATGTCAATTTAAAAGAAAAACTATTAATCCCCGTGGTTTTATTTATTTATTTATTATTTTGAGATAGGGTCTCGCTCTGTCGCCTAGGCTGGAGTGTGGTAGGGTGCGGTAGCACAATCTCTTGCAAACTCCGCCTCCTGGGGTCTCAAGCAATCCTCCTGCCTCAGCCTTCAGAGTAGCTGCGACTATGGGCGCTGGCCACCACATCAAGCTTTTTTTTTTCATTGGTAGAAATAGAGTTTTGCTATGTAGCCCAGGCTGGTCTCAAACTTCTGGGCTGAAGCAATCTGCCCACCTTGGCCTCCCAACGTGCTGGAATTACAGATGTGAGCCACCATGCCCAGCCCCCTTGGTTATTTATTTTTGTTTTTGTCTTATTTTCAGACTGAAATCATAATTCAGCTCACCATTTTCATTAACGATTGAACTTTGACAGAATGAGAATGTCTGTGGAAAAAAACTGGCAAAATAATTTAAATTCCATGTCTTGATGGAGATGGATCAAGATGCCATGCAATGCTATTAATTCAAGCAGCGTGTGTGGTTAGGAAGACTAAGTCCCTACACATTCCCCACAGTAAGTCACCAATTTCTCCATGTTACTACAGTAGTCTACAGCTCTCTGAGCTCCTCTGGGTTTATTTGAACAGATAGCTATGTGATAGTAAGTATATATATCAGGAGCTGTCCCAAGTACTTTACAAATGTTAAGCATTTAATCCTCCTAACACCCCTATGAGGTAGGTATTACCATTACCCACATTTGAAGAGGGAGCTATTTGGCTCACTCAAGGTCACATAGCTGGTTAGATGGCAGAACCAGAAATGGGAACCTAGGTGGTCTGAGCCCAGGGTGTATGTGTTTAACCATTACACTCTGCAAAACTGCTTCTTAGATGAGGTAAAATATCCAGATGAAAAAAATGTCCATATTGATACCCATCCAGAGTCAATGCCTTCCCATAATTAATCAACAAGTAGCAATATGGGGAGAAAACACCAAATCTGAACAAGACACTAACCTAGATATTGTACATACTACTGGGTTTTCCAAATCAGTGCTCATGCTTGTAGCAGGAGAAACTAAACTGAGAGAGAGGTTAATTAACTTGCTTTGTGTCACTAAGCTAGTAGATAGCAATGTGAGGATTCGAATCCTCTCTTTGCTTGACTCCATGAAGAATCATGCATACTGTATTCTGTATGAATGGCACCCTAGTGTGTATTTTATGCCCATGAACCCAGGTCTCTTCGACTCCAAATCCAGTGCTCTTTCTACTGCAAAGCCTTAGAATCAAATAAGCCCTTATAGCATAATCAGACATAATGACAAACAATTACACAAGGCATTGTCATAGACTGGCATTTCAGCTCTATTAGATCTTGAATACTTAATACTCAGATTGCTCTTTTAATTCAAGAGTATGATTTCAACCTGCTCTGCTTTGCTCTAAATCTATGATCTTCCAATTACAAATTCTCTCAGGTCACCACAACATTATGAAATTCAGTATTAAGTATTTAGGGAAACAACTTTGACAGGTATTTCAAAGTACTGAAAAATCTCTTCATTCTTAGAATAATCAAAGCATAGCTTTTAATAGTTTTCATTGATAGCATGTAATCGATGTTAGTAAGCATTTTTATACCATAATCATTCATTCAAGTTATTCTGTTTTCACTATGTGCCAGATATTCTTTGAATATACTCCATCTATGATTTAACTAACTTTAAATTTAGTCAGACAATTCTATAATTATGCAACCACAATATATTTGAGGTGAATTCTACCATCTAATTATATTCTTTTCATTGGTTCATCTTTCTTTGCTCTATTGATTACTTTTGTTAGCATCTTTCCAACAGATTGCTAATATCTGTTGGAGACAGTAAACACTACAATCTGGGGATCAGCTACTTATCTGCATAACCAAAAAGCAAGTGGTACCAGAAAATGCAGTGGGGGGCTAGCTCATGTGATGGGTTCATCACCAATGTAGAGGATGTGTGCACAGGTCTTTTAGAGGTGGTGTACCTTGAGGAGTCATTTTCCTTGCACGCCACGCCTTCCAGGATCGTGTAAAGTCCCCTCCACTCAAACCTGCTTGAAGTGTTTTTCAGGAAATCTTGATCCTCCCTGCATCCCACTATGCTCCCAAAGGGAAATAAGTAAATACATTATAACCTCTGCCTGGTGAAAGAGAAGACTATAAAATAAGAAGTAAAATGTGTTTGAACCCCTAGAAACTAGGAATAGGCAGCTTCAATTCTTTGATTCGCTAAAAATGATATTGACAGAATAACAACAGTGTATACTAACAATGTACGTACAATGTCCTAGCCACTGTTCAAAATGCCTTCCATATATTCAATTGTATTAAATATTCACAACAACGCTACTGTGTTGGTTAATTTTTATCTCCACTGTATAAGGGAGGAAAAAGAAAAAGTCTAGAGGGAAAAACAGATTTCTAAAAAATAACTAATAATTAAGAAGTTACTATATGCTAAGGCCCTACCCTCACAGATATGAATACATGTAACTTCAGATTACTATCCCCATTTTACAGATAAGGAAACTGAGGTACAGTTTCCTCAAAATGTGGAGCTGAGATTCAAACCCAAGCAATAGGTCCAGGGATTGCACTTAAGCATTGTTATTTGCCAGGTACTGACAAACATCTAGCAGATGAAACCATGCTGGGTTATCATTTCTACAATCCAAATGAAAAATACAATCAAGTTAATATGATACTGTACCTATGCGAGAGCAATAATTTAAAGGTGTATTATTTTAATATTTAAGGGTAAATCTTAATAATTCAGACCAGATGTGTTAGTCCGTTTTCATGCTGCTGATAAAGACATACCCAAGACTGGGTAATTTATAAAGAAAAAGAGGTTTAATGGACTCACAGTTCCACGTGGCTGGGGAGGCCTCACAATCATGGTGGAAAGTGAAAGGCACATCTTACATGGCAACAGGCAAGAGAGAATTAGATAGAATGAGAATTAAATGAAAGAGATTTCCCCTTATAAAACCATCAGATCTTGCGAGACTTATTCACTACCATGAGAGCGTAAACCTTCTACCATGAGGGAAACCCTACCATGGGGGAAACCACCCCCATGATTCAAGTGTCTCCCACTGGGATCCTCCCATGACACATGGGAATTATGGGAGCTACAATTCAAGATGAGATTTGGGTGGGGACACACACTATAAATAATTGTGTAACTGGATAAGAGTCTAGTCATCTATCTCTCCAAGAAGCCTTTTCTTACTTGGCTCTGCTACTTACCCTCTACCCCATATAGGTAACTGCTCCCTCATCTGGACTTCAGGCCTCTTCTATTGTTACACTCTGGGACTATGATTTTTCTATTGCATATTTCTCTCCCACACTAGACTTCAGCTTCTATAGGTCCTGGACTTTGTAGTATTTAGTTCTCTATTCCTAGTATCTTGCACAATGTCTGATGCAGAGTTGGTCTTAAACTATTATTTGTTTAATGAATAAATCAATGAATGAATGATGTTCTTTCTGAGGAATTCAAGGTTATTGACAGAGGTAATCATAATCTATCATTTGCATTTGGAGCAACAGAATTGTGAGTATGGTGGAGAACACAAAGATAATCAGAGCAGGAGGATCTGGCACCGAGATAGATGAATTTCAGAAATAGCCCCAGTGTTCACACTTCTCTGGATATACTCCCTTTGCAATGTGATTTTACATCTCCTCCCATTAATAAGTGGAATCTATTGCACCAATCCATGAATCTGGGGTGGCCTTGTGACTTGTTTTGGAAAACAGAATGCGACAGAAATGGTGGTGTGTTCATTCTTAGCCTAGGATTCAAGAGGCTTTGTATACTTCTCACTCTCAGGAAACCCTGTCATTTTCATATGGACAGCCTGAGCTAGCCTGCTGGATTATGATAGATACATAGTCCAATCATTTCTGTCATTCCAGCCAACAGACAGTCATGTGAGTAAGGACATCTTAAACCAGTGAACCTACTGGCTAACTGCAGAAAACTTGATGAATCTAGATGAGAGCTATTAAGCCCAGCCCAAATCAATGAACAACACAGCAGACCCATAGACCATGAGCAATAATAATCAGCTGTTGTTTTAAGCATTGAAAGTTGGGATGCTTTGTTGTACAGCAATAGTTATCTGATACAGGCAACTTCAAAAAAGATTGTTTTGTTGGATTGGTTGATATTTTGGAAGAGATACAGAAAGGAACTGCTTGAACCCCAAAGCTAATTTAAAATAACCAAAACATCTTAGATCAACAGACAAAATATTTAAGAGATGATATATTCAGAACATTCAGTATGTTCAAATCCCAGCTTGTACACTACAGTCTCAGAAAGTATCCATCTATTCATTCATTAATTCATTCACTCATTCATCAAACATTTTAGTGTCTGTTATATATGCAACATTGTCCTGTACTCTAGAAATACAGACAATAATAAAATATTCCTTGGCCTAAAGAGTTCACAGTCTAGTAAGGGATATAGACCTGCAAGGAAATTAGTGCAATAAAGTGTTTCAGGTGCCATGATAAGCATGCAGTAGAGGTACAAAAGAGGGAGTGGCCAATTCTGTACGTGTTGAGTCAAGAAGCAGGCAGTAGGAGAGGTTGGGAAAATCAGGAAAAACTTTAGAAAGAGTTAGCTCCTTTGAGTTAAATAGACGAATATTTGTTCTCCAGCTGGACAGAGAATATTTCAGGCAGAAGTGAACCAGGATAGGGAAGTGTGGGCCCTACTGGTGTTTCCACCAGTTGGTGTATTCAGGGAACTGAAAACTGTTTGGATGATTGGAACATTTGGTGCCAGGGGAAGCTAAGGGAGAAACAAAGTTAGAAAGCTGTGCAATCACATCTGCTTTGATTAATCCACCTTGAACACTGCGACGAGAACAAAATTCTGCACTGCTTCCTTTTCAAACTGGGGAAAATGTAAACTTCTTACTATGGTGTTCCAAGGCCTTGCCAGTCTCATTAATTCTTGGTGTTCTAGTCACTCCATACTGCGCATCATCCCTCCCAGGCCTTTGCATTACCTGCCCCCTTTGCAAATAATTCTCTTCCCTGTCTTCTTCCTCTGTCTAATCCAGAGGTCTCACCTGGTGGCTTGTGCGCCACAGGCAGTTTATTACCATGTTTTGTTTGATCCATACAGGATTTAATTTTAAAGTTATTTTTCAACACTTAAAAACGTAGATATGTAATGGGGGTGAGAGAAGCTTGATTTCTGGCTCCTCTAGGAAAACAAGAGGATTTTCTACCTATCATTTCTGAAAACAATAATTGGTTGGGGTCTCCATCATTCCCTGTTATCTCTTGAATACTGAGGCTCAGTATCAGTCACCATTGATCATATCACTTATACCGTCGCATTTTTCTATAGAAAGGCACAAAATGTAGTGAATACCATGAGCATCAGACCCAGATGGCATGGGTTTGAGTTATAACCACGCTATGTCAGGGTGTGTAACCTTAGACTAACTGCTGAATCTCTTTGTGCCTCAGTTTCTTCAAAAGTAAAATAGAGATGACAATAGTAAGAGCAATAATAGAAGCAAAAATTAAATGAGTTAACACAAATAAAGTGTCAACAGTTAATGTCTGACACCGATTGGCTGTTTTATTATTTAAAAAAAAAAAATCATTTACATTATGTTCCTGACTGCTCTAGGAGTTTGAACTTGCAGTCTTTAGCCAAACCAAATCCTACTGTCCTTTTAACAATAACTCAAAGACTAAGTCAGGCATAGTGACTCATGCCTGTAATCCCAGTGCTTTGGGAGGCTGAGGCAGGTGGATTACCTAAGCCTAGGAGTTGGAGATCAGCATGGGTGGCATAGTGAAAACCCCTCTCTAAAAAAAAAAAAAAAAAAAAAACTCAAAGACCAATTTTCTCATTTTTTTCTGTGCATTGTGTAGGTGCTCCTCATTGTGCCCTGTGTCTATTTGGTTATATGCCTGCCTGTCTCATCAGAAGAAGAGCTTCATGAGTGCATGGACATGGACCATGTCATACTCATTTTTGTTTTAATCTCCTGCTCCAAGCACAGTGCCTATGACAGAAAAACTGCTCAATAAATGTCACTGAATCGATGCTAATCTCTCCTACCCTAAATACCTTAAAGCACTTACGCACCGTTTGATTTGTATCAAGTAATTTATCCTTATTTGTCTGGTGCTGTATAAAAGTTCTTCAGTCATCTCCTGTGTGTGAGCCTTGGTCTTTCAGCTACATTGTGACTGGATGGCAGGAGAGATGTATCTTCCTTTCCTTTGAATTAAGCCTCCATACATGACATAGTTGCATGTGCTTCTATTTGGATAGACTTACATGTGCTACACACAGCAGAATTGTAAGTGAATGGCAGCCAGAGTGCGATCCCAGGGATTGGTCATATCCCACATAAGGTCACTGGAATGCAGTATTAGATACAGGATGGGAGGGAATGGGGTTTATCAGTGGTTGCTCTGTTTTTAATTTTCCTTCTATTATCTCTAGTTCATCCACCAGGGATGGCAGGAAGGACAGATTAACATAAGAGGGCTTCTCTGCTGTAATCTGGGCTCTAGAAGTAGAGGTCAGGAGACTGTTGTTCAAAATGAAAGAAAGGGGAGAAGAAAATGATCATTTCTTGAGCAACAATTATTTATATTATACATCATGCATATGATATCTAATTTCCCATAACAATTTTATGAATTGTTAACTATTTATGAAGGGCCTCTACTCAAATGTGAGTACACTGACACTTCAAGAAGTTATTATGCGTTATTTGTCAAAGTCACACAGCTCGTGTATGCCGACCAGACGTTGGACCCAGGTTTGCTAGTCTTTAACGTCTATGTTCTTTTCACTAATCCATCTCACTCCAGGAGAACAGATTGAGAAAGCAAGTGCTAACCTCGTAAATGGGATCTGAGGAGTAAACAATTATCAATACAGAGGAAATAAATACAAGCATCACAGAGAACAGAAGCTTCATGTGAGGCACCATTTTAATATGATAGGTCAAAATAAGTAAAGCACTGGAGAGATGCTCTAAGAAACATTCCCACATGTGAAATTCATTGATCCGTTTTTCCATTTTGTTCTGCATGAATAAGTAATTTACCTCTAGACAGTACAACATGGAAGGTTTTGAGAAGTTTGAAGTCCAGATCACAGACGAAACATGCATAAATGGTGGAAACAATGGGGAAATAGTCAAGCGGATATTTCCTTCCCTTGTAACACCACAGGAAGATATAGAATGCTTTTCTTAGGTGACAAATCTGTTCCCAAATACTAACTTGTGTTACATTGTTAATGATTTTGAGTCACTAGTTTCTAGTTTTTCTGCTTCTTAAAAAAGAGGAAACATCTAGCTGGTAATGACTACCTCCATTCTCCAACGTCTCCAAGAGCAATTAGACAGCTGTTTTAATTGGTTAAAGTTGAGCATTTGTGGCTTGTAAGATCTGGATATTCGACCTGGAGGCATCAGGGGTCTACTGGTGTATTTCAAGAAAGTTCAGCTCTCCTCACTTCTACCAATAATACCTAGCCTTCATTAATGCCCACTTTGTATCAGACGTGGTTCTAAGTGTATCACACAAGTTATTTTGTTTCATCCTCATGATAATCCTAAGGAATAGAACCACTATTACCCTCCATATTATAAGTAAGAAAATTAAGGCCTCAAGATATTCGGAAACTTGTCTAAGTTCATAGGGTAAGGGAACAAAATGATGATGATAGGTTTAAAACTCAGGCTGTTTACTTTCATGGCTATGTGTCCTCATAATCTCTGTATCACTCCAGCGATCAGAAGCCTGTAACATTTGTTCCAAACCCCTGAGGGATAAACATACAAGCCTTGGCACACAGAGAGATGTCACATAGATCTTACTGGAAAAGCCATATTAAGGCTAGGATAAATATGTCACTACTTTCCGGACATGATATTTGAGTTCTTCTCAAATGTTAATAAAATATTGTTTCCAGGCCAGCCTTCCCTATATGCAAATGACTACAGAGTTCCTAAATAAAGAATGATAAGAAATTCCTGAACATGGAGATATTACTTTTAATAGCCATGTGCATCATAGATCAAGAATGGAGAAGCCAGTTAGGAAGGTTAAGCAATTAGATCTTTACATTTAATAGCTCATCCTTACTCCTTCTTTCTAAGATGAATAGTTATTGTGAAATTAGACCTCACACCCAGGGTCAGTGAAGCCCACATTTTTGCTGTTAGGGATGTAGAATTATGTGATTCTATACTTAGCTCTTACTACTTTCTAGATTTCCTCAGGACTATGGTCTATTTTTTATTCTTTTTTTCCAAAAAGAATGTATTGATTCCCAGTCTATTCTGCTTGAGAACTGGGAAAGCTCAATAAGGAGGTAGCCAGAGGCACAGATCTGGCTGCGGCTGAGGAGATGAAGATTGGGTGGGTGCAGACATCAAATGGGAAGAAATCTGGGAGAAAATTACTACAGAAAGCAAAGTAATCAGTAATATCAGATGACAAGGATGATCAGAATCTATAGATGGGCAGGATCCCAACTCAGATTTGTGATCAAGAGAAAGTGGTTCAAATGGAATGCCTGAATAAGAACTCTTGAGTGACAAGATAATCAAATATAGTTGCTTTGATTTTGTTTTTTGATGTCTGAAGATTATCCAAGATAGCCTAATCTTCATTCTCAAACTCACACACAGAGTGGTTCAAGGGATCATTCTTTAAAACAGGCTACATGTTTGTAAGAAATTCCTTCAAAGGCTGGAAACTTGAATGACCAGAATGCTCAGTCATTTTGTGGAAACGTAACAGACAGACTCGGAAATTCCAAGGAAACCTTTAATATTTAAGACAATATGCCTGTAATCCCAGCACTTTGGGAGGCCGAGGTGGATGGATCACTTGAGGTCAGGAGTTCGAGACCAGCCTGGCAAACATGGTGAAACCCCGTTTCTACAAAAAAATACAAAAATCAGCCAGGGGTGGTGGTGCATACCTGTAGTCAGGAGACTGAGGCAAGAGAATCTCTTGAACCCAGGAGGCGGAGGTTGCAATGAGGCGAGATCACACCACTGCACTCCAACCTGGGAAACAAAGTGAGACCCTGTCTCAAAAAAAAATTTAAAACATTAAAAAAAAAAGATAATAATGGCTTCTGTTTATAATACAAGCAAGTTGTACCTCATTAAATTATTAATATGTCAGTATCTGCTATAAAGATTCTATTGATCATGATCACCCTAATCTCAGCCAATTTCTCCTTTGCCTTAATACGAAAAAAGGAAATGAGGATTACCAGATAATAGCAGATTCCTCTAAGGTTTCTGTTATAAAAGTGGATCCATTTTCTGAAAACATATTCTAGGGACAAGTTGGTGTAAAATAGTTCTTGACATAATTAAATAACAAGAATCCCCTCCTAGTCCTTTATTGAATTCAAGGAAAAAAATTCAACTTAAGGAGCATTTGTATTTTGAGGTCCTTTCTGAGTTTTTACTCATTTCCTTCTCTCTTGCATTGAGCAGCTCTAGGTGATGTCAAGAGATTTTTGTGAACCAAAAGTCACAGATTTTAATTTTTAGTCATTTTTCTATTAGGACCATAGAGTTCCATAAGTGAAGAAACAAAACACTGTCCATATGCAAATTTATATCAGGGACTGGAATCTGAGCTAAAACATAAACGTATTTGCTAAGGTATATATTTTTAAGTAGGATATTACCAACCTTTCTAAAGGTCATCCCTCTGTGGTATGCCATTTGATTCTAGAGTGAGGGAACAATTTGTGAATATTAAAAAGATAACACAAAAATTTACCAACAACTCTTGAATTGAAAATAGAAATCAACTCTGATATTGAAAAGATCACTTATTTTACATAATGAAAATTAATAACAAAATAATACAAAATTACAATAGAGTAGGTGGTTGTATGGAGCAAAAACTAAACCTCACCACAAAGAACAGGAACTAGAACTAGGTTTCATCTATTATTTGGCAGTGGGTGCTTGCAGCCCTGTGTGGAGAATGATTCAGAAACTGCTCTGAGCTCACCTGGCACGATGGTGTGAATGGTGTGTCTCCCCAAAATGCATAATTGAAACCAATGTGAGGGTACTAGGAGCTGGGGCCTGCGATGGGATTAGTGTCCTTCTAAAAAAAAGATCCCGGAGAGCTGCCTTGCCCCTTCTAACACATGAGGACAGAATAAGACAACACTATCTAGGAACCACAAAGAGAGTCCTCACAGGACACAAAATCTGCCAGCACCTTGATCTTGGACTTCCCATCCTCTAGAACTATGAGAAATGAATTTCTGTTGTTTATAAGCTACTCAGAGTATGGTATTTTGTTACAGCAGCCCAAACAGACTGAGGCAACTAGAAAGAGTGTCCTCATTGACTAACGATTTCTATTATGGCCCTGGTGTCACAGAAGGGGGTAATAGGTTGAGTGATTTCTTTTATTGAGGATATAGACCAAAAATGTTTTAAAATATCAGGAATAAGTAACTCTATTTGGTACAGATATTAATCAGGCTAGGCTAGGCAGGGCTGAAGTTACAATTATGACCCTAAATCTCAGTGACTAACATGTTTGTTTTCTAGTTGTGCAAAATCAGAAGCATATTGAGCAACCCTTCTGAGGCTTGTATAATAACTGGACCATCTGTACACTTGGCTTCCAAGGTCACTATGACCAAGGAAGCATAAGTGGTAGGACAACAGGAGATGTTTTAAGAGGCCATCTCTGAGACTGGCATCAACGACATTAACCTCGCCTGGGCCAGAAGGCAGTCAGAAGGCCTCAACCTAACTGGAACACATGGAGGCTGAGTAAGCATTAACATTTTCTGCCACAGTACATGAAGGCAACTTGTGAAGCTGATTCTGGACTCTGCTTAGAACAAGGAAGTTAAATCTATTCAATTAATTAGACTTGATATTGGCCTGAGTGGCAGACAAACAGCACCTTCTCTTACCTTAGCCTGAAGGTGAAAATGAAGTTTCATCAATTAGAAAAAAATTAGAGCTACACACTGGTCATGAACCAAAAAGATTAGATATTGTCGAACTCTAGACCCTTACTCTTCTGCCGTATTAGTTGGTATGGTGCTAAAGTAAAAATTTCAGCAGGAAACAGAGTCCAGCACAGATGGTTCAAGAGATGTTCACAAATGAACCATTTACAAAGGTTTGGGCCAAGTTAAGGGAACCAACAATGAATGATTCTTAGTTCCCTTAGACACCAGCAATAGCAGGAAGCTATTACTACCTATTGTTTGTTCCTGAAAGGGCAAAGAGAACAAATAGTGTTCCCAGAGCTCCGTGAGCTCTGGAAATATGGAGAAGGAGCACAATGACAGGAGCTCTAGTTCTGGAGGAATGTGGCCACTGCCAGAAAATGTGTCCACAGTGTGGAGGTAGAAGGGAAGAAAAACCCTAATCTCTCTCTCTCTCCTCCAGATGTCCAGTGTCCTACCAGCACCTCCCATTGGCCAAGGAGAACGGAAACTAGCTGACAAGGGAGCTGGAGTGGATCTGTCATGAAGCTCAGCCCCCAAGGGCAACCAGCAAAGCATAAAAGGAGAAGTTGTGTGAGGCCTGGAAAATTCAAAAAACAAGGACAAGACTGATGAAAAATTAAAAGTCATGGCTTTTGAAGAAATGGGAAGATTTCTCAATTCCCTCTTTAATGAGCAGTATTCTTATTACCATTGCATTGGCTCAATTCCTAGGTTGGCTGTTCAAGTACAAAAACCACTGCAATGACAATCTGTAGACAATACATGCATCCTAGCAAAAAACATCTGAAACAAATGCACCCCTACCTAAAAGACCCTAGGGCCTTATCAAAAGAAGATCCACAAAGGAGTAGAGACCTTCTTAAGCAATCTGTTTATTCATCTATCAAATCAGCAAATATCTTTTGAGTATCTACCAAGTGCCAGGTACTTCACTGGGCACTGAGAATACCAAAATGAACAAGACAGATATAGTTCCTTCTCCCCTGTGGTGTATAATCTGTTGAGAAAGACTAAAGCAGAGTGAGCAAGGGTAGGATGCTGCAGATGGTTTGGAGAGAAGGCACGCACCAGTTCATGAAGAGCCTCGGAAGTCATGGTAAGGAATGGGTATTTTACTGTAAATTTTAGTGGGAAGCCATTGAAGGCATAAGGCTATTTTATTCTAAGTGCAATAATCCTCACTGCACTTAGAATAAAATAATCCAGTGAAGGTTCAAAACAATCAATTCATTATTGCTTCTGTGTGAAGAATGGACTGGTGGGAGGCAGGTTTGGAAACAGGGGGTGCCAGTTAGAAGACTATTTCAGAGTTCAAGTAAAAGAGAGAATTGAATGGACCAGGGTGGCAGCTGTAAAGCCAAAAGTGCAAATAATTCAAAGTACATTTTCAAGGCATATTTGATTTGTCATAACTTGTTAAGTTCAGAATAAGATCAGCTTCAACCTGGAAGAATCTTTGTAAACCCATGAGTCTTACAACTCGCTTAATGGATAGTCTCTGTTCGGTGTTGCAATTTTGTGAATGCACTGAATGTATTAATTTCTGAGGATTGCTGTAACCAATTACTACAGACTTGGTGGCTTCCAACAGAAATTTGTTCTCTAAGACACTGGTAGCCATAAGTGTGAAATCAAGGTGTCAGCAGGGTTGGTTCCTTCTGGAGGCTCTGAGACAGGATCAAGTCCACGCCTCTCTCCTGGCTTCTGGTGGCTGCAGGCAGTCCTTGGCATCCCTTGGTTGGCAGATGTATCACTCTAAACTCTGCCTCTGTGTTCACAGGGCCTTCTTCCCTATGTGTCTCTATGTCCCAAATCTCCCTCTTCTTTCTTTAATAAGGATATTAGTCATTTGATTTAGGATCCATTGTATGTCCAGAAGGATCTCTTCTCCAGATCTTAATTACATCTGTGAAGACCTTATTTCCAGATAAGTTCACATGCACAGGTACCAGAGGATAGGACTTGGAAATACCTTTTTTGTGGGATGCAGTTCAACCCACTACCCAGAACCTTTTATTTTTCTGTGGGAAATGTGAGAATTATATCAAAACAAATAAAACCAAATTAAGTACTGGATTCCATTTACAAACCAAAATACTACACAAATGTTTATTACTTATATATTACAAAATTATTTCATCCATCTGAAGGACAGATTTAACATAGTCAATATATTATTTTAACTATGTGATTTTTTCACAAAGAAATTGTAATAACAATAAAAGGATTTATATCACATTTGCATTTATCTAATGTATAATATTAGCACTTGGGTATAAATACATGCACACCTACATAAATATATTGATATATAAATAAGTAACAGATATGAAAAGGTGGGAGGAAGAGAAGAAAAGAGAGGGGGGATAAGAAAGAATGAGAGGAGAGAGAGGAAGGAAGAGAAAGGAAGAAGGGATAAAGAAAGGAAGGGAGGGAGGGAAATCTCTTTAGGTATTATACACCATTTTCCTGTCTTGCTCAAACCAAAGCTAGATTTTCAAGTCCTAAAGAAACGGAGGCCATAGGCAAAGAGTAAAAAGAAACAAGAAGTTAATTTTATGCAACACTGAGCTTGGGGATTTAATGATAATTTTTCATGCAATGTACCTCACAATCCAGTGATGTTGACACCATTTCCCCCCTCGTTTTGCACCTGAGGTTTACAGAGGTTACACAACTTGCCCAAGATCACGTGATTGCCAAGAAAGTGGCAGACTTGGAATTTGAATCCAGGTTTGCCTGATAGTTGATCCATGGTGCATGAAGTCACCATGTTGTATCGCCAGGCTGTATTCCTGTTTATTACTTAAGCATCCTTTCCTTCATCCAATAAACATTTATTGGGTGACTGAAGTCAAGTGATCTGAGTCTATATTCTTGATAGACTTGGATGTGGTTATATAATGGAAAGAGAGGAATCAAAAATTACTCCTTGTTTTCTGGCTTGATTAACTATGCAGTTGTTCCACATCAAGGAGCTGAAGTTTACAGTGACTGGACTTTGTCGTCACATCTGGGGTGAGCACAGAGCTGTACTCTATCATGCAGAGCTCAAAAACAATCCCTCTCCTGCCTCCCCATACCTCCAACTGTGCATGCGCACACACACACACACACACACACAAACACACACACCATATTCATGATGCCTGATCATTTCTAACCCGTTTCTGAGACAACTCCTCCGATGATTTAGACCCACAGAGATTTTCCCATTCATATTAGAATACTAGCTCTGGAAAGACCTTAGAGATCACCATCTCTGACTCCTTCATTTTATAGATGGGAAACTGAGAAAGACCCAGAGAGATAAATTTCACTGTTCAGGCTCACTCAGCTACTTACTGTCAAAACCAGGAATAGAGCACAAAAGTCTCTTGATTTCCAATCAAATTATCTTTCCTCTTAATCCAAGCTGACTTCTAAAATTCCCTTGCCTATGTAGTCTCTCTTCTTCAACTAGAACTTTATGATAAAATGTTTGGTCCTCTCATTTGTCTCCTCTGCACCTCCTTTGCCTTTCTAGATAAGGTCAGAGACTGCGTCATCATTTGGCATTACACATAGTGCTGACTATATTACACAGGACTATTCAATACACTTAGGGGGTGGCTGATTGATTATGCTGTAGTTCCACATTTGCATACCTAACCTCTCATATTTTTAAGTCTACAATCTGAATCTGCATAGCAGTCAGGTACACTTGGTTCTGGTCTGCTCTAAAGAGAAAGTAAAAACTTGTTCGTTTTATATTTATTATTATAAATGCTATTAATATATCTGTTTAGCCTATCCTTTTTGATAGGCTGAGCAGATACATTAATATCATTTTTTTTCTCTTTCTTTCACCAACTGGGCTAGACTAGGGTCCTAGATTCTGTCTACTTGTTACTGAATTCTGAGCATCTCATTAGTGATCGATGACCTAATCCTTTTAAAATGCCTTCCAAGAAGGCTTCCTTATTGCCCACTCTCTCTCAGGAAGGAGGTGGGACAGTAGGTGGGGAGGGGAGTGGAGAAGTCTACTAAATTCACTGAAAACAAATTTTGTGTTTAGAAACAAGTGAGTCTTGGCTCAGTGTTCACTAGCATTTTAGGTATCCAGGCAGGATTAATCCTTCATTCACTCTCACTGATGTAAAAGGCTCGTGCTTTTCATCTGTTCCCATCTGACACCATACTGCCTTTTGCCTTGTTCCTGGACACACTTTAACAGCTCAAAGAATGCTGCCTCTGGGCTTCCAAGTAGAACCAGAGAGAAAAAACGCTGCTTCCTAAACTTGTCTCAGCTCAACTGTGATTGCCAGTCTCATTCCAGATCACCTATGACTCCCTTTGAAATCAAAACCATAGGTCCATCTCTCATTTGTTTTTGTGTTGCTGTTTCATATTTCCTGGATATTACTGGTGTCTAAATGCTCTGTACTAATGACTATGCATAAACCACCCCATGAATATTTTCATAATTAGTATTTTAACTAGTTATTTATGTTAATAACTAGATCCACACGTCTTTACTGCTTAGGGATTACCAGATCTGACTCAGGAGTCATGCAGATCTGAGCAAAGCATCAGTCTTCTATTTGTCTGTATGACACTGGGCAAAAAGTTTACCCTCTCCAAGCCTCTGTTTCTTCATCCCTTGTTTAAAGATTAAAATGATCTCCACAGAGGGTTGTTGTAAGAAATAAAAGATTTAACACATATGAACCTTTTCACATTGTGCCTGACATATAGTGATCCCTTGATAATCACCGGCTGCTCTCAGTGCTATCGTTATAAGGCAATAAAATGTTCCTAGAAGTTGTAATAGTGATGGACAGAATCAGAACAAGAGTTTCTTCAGTGACTTTCTGATTTAGAGGAGGAAACAAAAGAAACTCTGGGAAACGCTGGAAACTGTGTTGGTGTGTTCCCCACCCTGTGGGTGGCATGACCCAGTGAACAGGCTAATTGAGCAGCAGCCCCAGATAACTTCAGGAGATGATGAATTTTGTGAGCATTATTTGGAAACTTGATCTTGCCAACAAAAATAAGCAGGGGGTCTCTCACAAAAAGAGTTTAAAATGTGGTCACTAAGCAGCATTTTGAACAGCAAATACAGATGGACAGTAATACTTACGGTCAATTTGCCAGAATCAGGTATCAGATGACCTCTGACACTAGCCACTGCTTACTAAAGAGCTAATTAGCTGTAAAAATGAGGTGACAAGTCAATTGTATCAGCACAAAGGACGAATTTGTCATGTGGGATTTCGCTGGTAGTAAGGCCTGCCATTACAGCTTCTGGGTGGCTACTTTGCCTACCAAAGCAGCTAACTTTCCCTGAAGGGAAGAATGAGGTAGGAGTCAAGAGTAAAGGAAACCCAGGAGTGCTCACATCAGGGTCAGGATGTGGCTCAGACAGGAACCTCTTGGGCCCAGAGATACAAGATTTTCATGGTCTGGTAGGTGAGAGAATGCCTGCCCCATCAGGACTGTTGTTTAATTACTACTAGAAACATTGGCTGTCTTTGACTACTGATAGAAATGCTGTTACTCACTGTGTTTCCCCCTCTGCCTTGGCCAGCAGAACTAAACATTGTTTTCTCCAGTGCACAATGCTTAAATTTATGTGTGTTCATTGAGAATGTTGGAAATCATAGAAAACTTAAAAGAAGGCGAGGGGGCAGAAATCTCTAAATCTCTAAATCCTCCATTCTTAATAATCTGGATTTTAACATCTTGACATTTGGTATAGCTCTTTCTTATAGTACCTTAGTAAAAAAATTGAAATCCGATTGTTTATATAGTTTATGGTCTTTCTTAACTTCACATTGTATCAAAAAACAGATCTGTATGTTAATTACTATTTTTAGTAATAGGATTTAAACAATTTTATGCTATTCCACCATAGGGACAGATCGTAATTTATGTAATTTCTATGTTTCCAAGTTCTCTAGCTTTCAGAGGTCACTCTTGCTTTAATGCTGACATAACAATCGTCTAATTCCCCAAACTGCTGTCCAGGATATTCAGGTTTCCTTACCTAATGCTAGCTGGGGACTCCCAAGGATGTGTACCCATTCCTAGAAACATGTCCTGTGTGTCATATGTCAGCATAGCCTATGCTCACAATGTTAGCTGGCTCCTAACCATTGCTCTCTGTTCTGACACAAATCATAGCTCAAAAACATCTGAGCTCCACATCGCCTTGAAGTAACACAGCCATGGCTACACAGGGTAAGAGGAGAGGAATCAACGCTGGGAAGAGAAGACATGCTCCTCTATTCCTTTGTCCTAACATGAACACAGGCCCCTCCCTCACATCCCTGAAGTCCAGCTAAAACTAGGCTGTAACATTATACAGAATTTTAATGAAAGCTTATGGCTAACATGGGTACAATACAGAATGATTTACTACCAGAAGAGTTTCTCTAGGCTACTCCACATCGGAGGAGCCACCAATAGAAATTTCTAGGCACCTCCATCCCCAAAGTCCTGGCCCCATCTCCTCATTTGGCTTCAGAGGAAGAGTTATGTTTTCTCTCCCTCATTCTAAGACACCCTAGTCTCTTCCACAGAATAATTAAAGTGGAAACTCCCTTTTTTTTCAGAGAAAATTATCATCCTCATTCATTACCTGACCTCCATGGCCCAAAGAAAGTGATTGTAACAGCTGGCCCTGTCTTTCTCAAAGTCAGGATTATGTATAAGTATCACTGTGTCAACACCAGGACAAATATTTCATGTTTTTTTTTTCAGCAAGAAGTGAACCTATAAGTTCTTCCTGGTTTGTTCTGCACACCAGCTCCTGAAACAAAATATTTAGACAAAACACACACCCATCTCTCAAGAACTGCAAGAGTATTGAAGTACCAATCAGATGAAATTTATATTAAAGTAGGAAGTAGTTCGGTTGATTCATTCACTGTCTACCTACTAACCTCCCCCTGCCATTCTTCAGCGATTTACACAGGTAAGATATTTTACATCTCAGTCTGAAGCATCTGCCTTCAAGTTCACGGAGACTTCACAGTTTTTTTCCAGGGGCAATTGATAAATTCTCTATCTCCACGTGATGCCACTAGTTCTAAATAATAACTGTTAGCAAAAATGGAATGATATTTCTGCAATGTCAAAAACATTATTGCTATGAGTTCAATGGTGTCCCTTAAACAGATATGTCCAGGTCCCAAAGCCTAGTACCTGTAAATGTGACCTTACCTGGAAATAGGGTCTTTGCAGATGCAATTAAATTCAGATGAGGTCACATTGGAATCTACTGGTCCCTTATCCAATGACTGATGTCCTTATAAAAAGAGGGAAATTTAGACACAGACACAGAGGAGAGAGGGCCATGTGAAGAAACAAGTAGAGACTGGAAGGATACATCTACAATGTAAGGAACACCAAGGATTGCCAGCGACCACCAGAAGCAAGGAGAGAGACATGGAACAGAGAACCTCTGGAAGGAACCAAACCAGACATTGCTTGGATTTTAGACTTCTAGCCTTCAGAACTGTAAGAGAATAAATTTTGATTCTTTTAAGCCACTTAGTTGGGATACTTTGTTACGGCAACACTAAAAAACTCATATAATTCTTATTTATTTAACCCCCTGTTTCTCAGTGGGGGTGAGTTTGTCCTCCAGGGGACATTTGGCCATGTCTGGAGAGGTTTTTGGTTGTCACAATGGAGGCAATGCTGCTGGCATCTGGCATCTGGCATCTGGTGGGCAGAGACCAGGGATGCTGCTAAGGATCCTACAATACACAGACCAGCCCCTGTAAAAAAGAATGATCCTGTCTAAAACGTCAATAGTGCCAACATTGAAAAGCTCTGACTTAATCTGTCCCTTGTATTTGGAGATTTTCTTTCCCTTTTTTATTTTTTCTGCCATAAATAATGCTGCAGCAAACACCATTGTGCACAATTATTGGTCAACTAGTAGTATAAATTTCTTTAATTTCATTTCTCAGGGAACTGTGTATACATTTTTCTTATGGACATCTTGCCATTTCTTGTCATTCTATTTTAATACTTTTATGAAACAGATAAATTATAAACAATAAGTACATGAAAGAATGAAAAGTCACAAACATTTCAAAGGTAATAGAAGACTCAGTGCCTCCTATAGTTACCTTTTGATTTGTTGTAATATTCCACACAGCAGGGAGACATTGTGTAAGAGTGTTTGTGTGTGTGTGTGTGTGTGTGTGTGTGTGTGTGTGACAGAGTCTTGCTCTGTCACCCAGGCTGGAGTGCAGTGGCACAATCTCGGCCCACTGCAATTTCCACCTCTCGGTTCCAAGCGACTCTCATGCCTTAGCCTCCCAAGTAGCTGGGACTACAGTTGCCTGCCACCAAGCCCAGCTAATTTTTGTACTTTTAGTAGAGACGGGGTTTCACCATGTTAGCCAGGTTGGTCTCGAACTACTGACCTCAAGTGATCCACCTGCCTCGGTCTCCCAAAGTGCTGGGATTACAGGCGTATTGTCTTAAATATTCAAGTAATCCAACCACCTCAGCCTCCCAAAGTGCTGGGATTACAGGCATGAGCCACCATGCCCAACAAAAGTATCTTTCTCATAACAGCTGCCATAAACAATGTGCTATTTCCGGATTTTAAAAATCTGTGAATGTCACAATAGCAAAGACTTGGAACCAACCCAAATATCCATCAATGATAGACTGGATAAAGAAAATGTGGCACATATACACCATGGAATACTATGTAGCCATAAAAAAGGATGAGTTCATGTCTTTTGCAGGGACATGGATGAAGCTAGAAACCATCATTCTCAGCAAAATATCACAAGGACAGAAAACCAAACACCACATGTTCTCACTCATAAGTGGGAGTTGAACAATGAGAACACATGGACACAGGGAGGGAGCATCACACACCAGGGCTTGTCAGGGAGTGAAGGACTAGGGGAGGGATAGCATTAGGAGAAATATCTAATGTAGATGACGGGACGATGAGTGCAGCAAACCACCATGGCACGTGTATACCTACGTAACAAACCTGCACGTTCTGCATATGTACCCCAGAACTTAAAGTATTAAAAAAAAAAAAAAGTCATATGACCAAGCCAAAAAAAGAAATCTGTGAATGTAACAAAGTTGTTTTATAATAGAAAATTTTAATTTTTTACATGAAAAAGAATTTGATCTAGCCATTGGGGAGACTTTTATACTAGAAGGTACATAACATTGTTCATTTTAGCAATGGAGAAAAGAGGTGATTAAATTGATATCTGAGCCTCAATGCCCATGACCTGACCAAGCCTTTTTCTATTAGATCCCAGGAAAACCCTGCTGCTCAGGTGTGATCATACTCTCCTGCGAGTATTGGGCTGCCAAACAATACATCTTTATTTAGATCTCTAGTTGGTCCTCTCCTCCTCCCTAACCCTGTCCTGTTGAGTCAGTCAAGGGTAACTGAGGGTATGAGGCTGATCGCTGAGACAATGCAGAGCAGAAATTCTGGTTCAATCAATATTCCATAGTAATCTCTTGCAGCCTTGGTCCCAGCTGGGAACTTGCACACATCAGGCTCCTGGGAGGTTTCTCAAAGGTTCTCTTCCATGCTTCAATGGAAATGTCAGAATACACTCCTGGGTTATGTGCCAAAGGATGTTACCTGAGGCCTTGAACTAGAAAAATCAATAGTCCAGGGACACTGAGAATGGAAGATAAAATAGCTAACTGAAAGTTAAGAAAAATTATATGCATGTATCTGACTTTTAGCAGACTACAAAATAAATTTAACCTGGCAGCCTAGAAGGAAAAGTGAAAAAATATCTAACTAAAAACAATTATTTTGTTAGTTCTAATCTTCTCTTAACACTACTTAAGACAATTCCTTTGGTGGTTCAAAATTGGGACAGAGATACAGATTTTACTTATTATAACACCATCAGAATAATAGTCATCACTGAAATAAGACCAAACAGTGGCTCTGGAGGCGTAAACAATTTAGAAAAGCAAATGAAAATATACTTGAACCTCAAGGAAAGCAAATTCTAGTACAGTAGTAGCCCCAGATCTGTGGCTTCACTTTCTGAGGTTTCAGTTACCCAGGATCAGTTGCTGTCTGAAATATTAAATGGAAAATTCCAGTTGACAGAGAGAGGCCATGTTCACATAACTTTTATTAAAGTATATTGTTATAATTGTTCTCTTGTTATTATTAATAGTTATTGTGCTGATCTCTTACTAGGTTCCTAATTTATCTATGACACTTTACCATTTGTATATACAGGCGAAAAACAGCATATATAGGGTTCCGTACTATCCATGGTTGCAGGCATCCACGGGGGTTCTTGAAACACATCCCCTACAGATGAAGAGGGAGTATTGTAATCAGTTTCTCAAAGCTATTCACAACAGGTGGAAACGGAGCTATATCATAGCAACAGTTCTTTGGGACACGGCGCAATTGTTAGTTTTACCGCACATTCCAGGCACCATGTTGCTATTGCCATTGAATCTCCCTAAGAAGTCACTGTGGCATGTGGCTGAGAGCCAGTAAAAAAAAAAAAATTCATCACTCCATAATGCCAGGAGATTCCAGTTTAAGCGACCTTGAAATAAGCAAATCAACTAACATAGTAAACATTTGTGGCTATGACTTTTATTACCAGAGGACAATTTACTTCAAATAAGTATTCTCCACAGATTTTCTTTAAAGAGCAGATATCCAAAGTGCCTAAATGTTTGTTTACTATCCTTCAGGCCCCCAAGTTCATAGGCAGGAAATATAAAGAGCTGACTAAAGATTAGTGGAAACTGAAGTTGAAGCACTTCTGAAATAATAATTATGAAAAAGTAATTACATTAAATTGACTCAGTGTTTTGGAAACATGCCAAATGCTTAAAAATGAATAATGCCTTTTACCTTCTCCTTCAATATCTGTTAGCCAAAATGACAAAGGGTTGAACTGAAGATGTTACTACTGCTGAAAAATCTGATATCACAGACTCAGCGCTAAACTTAAGTCTGTTCAATTGGCTCGTTTCACAGTCTCAGCTCTAGAAAGTTTAAATGAATTGCCACCAGATTACCGGACTTCCAGACCATTTTTCCTATCATTTATTTATTTTTATTCAAATTATACAGCAAGTAACATTCTTGTTGCAGAAAATTTGGAAAATTCATGAAAGCACTAACAAACAAAAATTATGCATAATCCATGTACTCCAAAGATAATCATTACTAATATTTAAATAATTTAACTCTGCCTTTTTACAAAATCGGAACGATACTGTGGATATTATTTTGTAAGCTGTTTTTGTTTCCACGTAATAATATATTTGAACTTTTCCATGGCATTGAATATTATTTTACCATACCATTCTTTGAAACTACATAGTATTTCAGATTATGGATACGGAATAAATTATTGTAGGAAATCTAGGTTATTTTCAATATTTTAGTATTAGAAATACTGTGCTCGGGAGATAGAAATCTACATGCACATTTCTATTTCTTTGGAATACATTATTAAAAGTAAAATTGCTGGCTTAATGGAAAAACACTTTAAACTCCCAAGTAAAGCTCCCTCCCAAGTTGCATCAGTACTAACTTCTGACCCACTCACATCAACAATAGTCATTATATTTTTAAAACTCTTTTTCTAATTGATAAGCAAAGAAAATGGTAGCTTGCTGATTTACATCTATTTGATTACTAGAATTTGATTTTATTTTCTTGAAGTGTATTGACCATTTAAATCTTATATTTTTTAAATTGTCCAAGGCCAACTTATCTGCTTTCCAACTTGCTGTGTGTGCAAGGAATTAGGATTTTGTTTCAGGGTTGTTTTTGTTTATTTTTGTTTTGCTTTCATTACTACATGTTATGGTTTCTCTAATAAATAAAGCACGAGGAATTACTTTATAATAAAAAAAAATAGTTAAACAATTTTACACCAGACTTACTTATTGGTGGCAAAGCAGGGCCTAGGAACCAGAACTTGTCACTCCAAGAACAATGAACCAATATCCTCAATTTTGACCCCCAAAAGCTTCAACATTAACAAGTTTCAACAAGGCAATCACTTCTGCTTTATTTGTTGGATAAACTGTTGTCATATATAATCACTGCCTAGATCTTCTCTGTACAACAAAAAATATAACAATCTATATGTTTATAATTTAGGTATCCCATTGCAAGTGAAAGTTTCAGTGATTCTTTAGCAAAATTATCATATTGTTGTCTTAGAGAAAAACAATTCCTGTGGGCTTTCCCTCCTACAAACACAGGTTCAGAAAAAAAGGTGACTCTGCACCACCTGAGCTTATACATTCTTGTTTTGACCATCCCTGCTGGTTCCCAGCAAGATCTACTATAACTGGAATCATGCTCAGGAGATGTCTGAGTGACTGGGCAGCAAGTCAACCCCAAAAGAAGTCTTCATACCATTGAACAACATAAGCATATTTCACTCTCTTTCCCCCCTACCCCACAGACGCTTTCATGTTATTTTATGATGTGACTCTTCCCCATCATTCTGTGTTTTTGTGAGCATTGAACAGGAAAGACATAGCAAGTCATATATGCTAAGTAAATATGGCCAGTTCTTAGATCTAAAAGACAGAGGCAGATAAAGATAGAAGTCATCACTATTTAAAAACACAAACAAACTTCAGCAGCAGAGCACTTAACTGGTAGCTTTCGCTCAAGTGGAAGTCTCTTTGCTTCAGCACAGCGAACGGATGCCAGGCTGATGTGGGGTAAATTTGTAATAATAACTCATTTGGGCATACGAGAAGCCCAATATTAACAAAATACATATGGATAAGGGATCTCTCTATTTAAATTTCTCCTGACACTGCTGTCCCACAATACTGGAGTACTCTACCTGGAAAGCTACAAAACTAGAACAGAATTTCCCTAGAGCTCAAATATGATTCTCCCCTTTGTGCCTCAGAAAGTAAAATTAAGAGGTGGGGAGGAAGAGAGAGTCGAGTCACCAACTTCAATCCCTTTTATCCAGTTCTTCCTTGTCCTGCTTTATACTCTCCATAGCCACAAAAACCACCAATTACACGTGGTAGAAAAGCAGGAATTCAAGTAGTATCCTGCAAAACACTTTATAATATATGATAAATGTGATTGTGAAATAACAAATCAAAATGTTCTTTAGTAATCATTTTATATGCATATCTTATAACTGCATGATATTTGTACATTAATGTTTTCTCTTTAAAACATTTACATGATTCTTGAAATTGTCTTTTTATTCACTGTAATCCTGCACCTACATATCACCTAAAATTGCTTCATTTTATGTAAAGCCTTTTTTAAGTGGAAAAGGAAAGTAACAAATTGAGATGATATTACCAGTTTTAGTTGGGAATAGTCATTTAAATATGAAAAGTGAAGTGGAAAATTAAAATAATCACCTAGGGTATCCTAAGTAGGGAAAAGTCACTTGCAACTCAGATATTGCCGTGGGTTTTCACACACTTTCATGGATAGAGATGGCCTTAATTGTTTCTCCAATGTGACTTCGAATAGAGGAGAATTGAATAGGTTAGCATGTCTTGCAGAAGGTATTTTAAACCTGTCTCAATAGCTTCTTCAATGAGGAAAAAGTGAGGAGGCAGTTTTTCCAAAGGCAGGTGCATTCATTTTAGTGAGGGCAGACAGAAATAGGGCACATTTGTTATCTAAGCCTTCCTTCCCAAACTTGTTTTTAAGGTTTTATGGCAAGAAAACCTGTGCTTTTCTTCTGCTATTGGGCTTTCAGATGATTTTTCTAAACAGCAAAGAAGCCTCTGGCATTTTTTACATTGCAACCAGCAGTTGCTTGGCTGCACTATCAAAGCAGGCCCAGCAGATCCTCTTGAATGGGGAATCTAAGACCCACCACAGACTCTGACTGCACTAATGAACTAAGAACACAGATTCCATGGGGCTCCAGTAAGGCAGCAGGGGGACATAAAATCCCATGGAGACGGGACCAGGCTGCAGCCATAAAGAATCAAGTTGTCTTCATAGGTGCTGTAAGTTCCAACATCTGCTGGCCATATAAAACAAAGTGGCTAATGGACGATATGAAAAGGTAAATATACCATGAAGAGTTATTTTGTTACTCTTCTTGGCACTGGTCATATCAAAGTTTGGGGTTTTTTTGTGTTAAGCAAACGTGTATGTAAATTTTCTTTAGCAAATAGCAGAGTCAGATGAATTACTTTCCTAATTTATTTTAACATCATAATACCTGGAGTAATAGAGTAAAATGTTTTAAACAAGAGCACATCTTAAAACAGCAATCCTGATGAAACCAATGGGACTCTTCTCCTAATGGAAGATTCAGCAAAACAAGGAAACTGTATCTACAGATCCAGATAGCACTTAAACAAAAACTCAATGGCAAACGTACACAGTTATTCATGGAGAAGTCAGTGCAGTAGTTAAGGACTCAGGCTTCAGAGTTAGGAGGCTCTAGGTTCAAATCCCCAATCAGGCATTTACCAGGTATATAACTTCTCTGAGATTCCATTTCCTTCCTACATAAAATGGGAATAAAAATAACTTCCTCACAGAACTGTAGGCAGATTAAAATAAAACATTTGAATATGCAGAACAGAACTAAAACAAAGTGAGCACTCAATAAATGGTAGCATATTATTATTTCTACTACTATTGACTAGTTATACCCTAGTTTGTCTCAGGATAATTTTAAGGTGGCCTATCAAAATAAATTACACAATGCAAAATAACACAAATAAGAAGTAGAAGTAGATGGGGGGAAATAAGAATTAAGGAATGTTTTAGGCAAAGAATTCATTTTTGCTCTGTGGTTCCATCAGATTAAAATGTGTATTTTTTCTTCATGAAATACTCATCAAATACACAGAAACTGAAACCAAGGCACAACTTCGCAACAATAAAAAGGACTCTTGGGAAGACTAAAAACTTCATTTTAATTTCACTTCAGGTCACAGACTCTTGCTCTTGCTCCCATGAAAATACCGGTTATCAGGAAACAGGCTACCATAAACTTTAGTGGCTGGGGCACAAGTACCAAGAGCCAGAATAATATGGCCTTAGCTGGATCTTTTCTAAAAGAGCCATACAAACTTCCCTTGCACTTTGCACTCCAGTCTTTCACCCATCCCTTCCCTGATCTCCGTGCTTAGCAGGCTGTGTAACACCACACAGTCACTCAGTGAGACCTCAAAAAATAAGATCCCATAATAAATTTTATCTTAGAAAAGACACACTACATCACTTTCAGTGTCAGATCTCTAGGGAGGAAAGCATCTTGGCATGTAAATTTACACAAGTCTACTTTTGAATATTAATTATGTATCACACTACCTCCTCACATAATTATTTTTACTATAAATTTGGAGCCATTACCCAGCAAGCTATAGGATTAGCATTTTAAAGACTTGCTGGAGATGGGAGATCAACCAATAAACATACTCTTGGCCCCCCGTTGAGAGATCCTTTAATTTCTGATGCTCAAAGTATATGTTTATTCTGACAGACTGAGAACTGGAAAGACTTATAACACAGAGATGAGAAGAAAAACGTTTCCCCTTGAATGCCAAGTCCAGCTGGATGACTATGTTTCCCTGGAATTCATTGTGGAGGAGTATCCCGGACTAGTGTTTAAGATCAATGGAAAAAAATTCTGCAATGAGACAGTGACGTCTGTCCATAGGCAAAGGAACGAGGAAGTGGAGCATGGAGGCAGATATTTGCCCTTCCTGCTATATCCACTGGACCTACAAAGCGCTCGTTACCGATTTGAAGCCATAGAGAGTTGCCGAGTGTCATTTTAAATGCTAAGCCAAGCAGTTCCTCCAAACCTGTAGACCCCTGACACTCTTTGATGCTGTTATCCCCACTAAAAATCAGTACAGGTGAGTCTCAGACTGATGTTCAGTCAAAAGAGTCTGCTGAAATTACTATTATGCACAGGAAGTTCCCCTGAGAAAGCACCAGAAGGTGGACAGAAAGGCCAGTTAAGAGGGGAAGGTGCCACTGTCCTCTCAAATGTGCTTTCTTCTGTAGAGCAACGAATATTGCAGAATACATCTTTGGCAACTGAAGCAAAGAAGATGTCTGATTCAGACTGGTTTTGTAGGGTTAGTCCTGAAGAGAAATGCTTCCTTTTAAGCAAATCTATCACTACCACTCATATCAGTCTGGCCTAGCCTGACAATAGCTATGCCTGCAACCATAGCTAGGGAGTGTCTCCACCTCCACCTCCCACTGCCCAGCATCTTTAGGATAACTATGGAGAATAATTCATAGCCTAGGTTCAGCCTGGCAGCCCTTCCTAACATCCTTAAGAGCCACAAAAGGTTGGGAACAAAATTCTTGTCATCTTTTCCTGAAGTTTAGACTGTGTGTGACTCAGCTCACATGGATGGTTTTTTGTTGTTGTTGTTGTAATGAGTAGAAGACAAGGGAGTGCTGAGGCTTGAGGTCAAAATGTAATATTTTTCTTTCAAAATAGTCATTGAAGGGAAGAATACTGCGTAGTTTTAAAATTGTATTCTTATTCAAAATTGCTTCTTAAAAATGGCTATACAATAATTTGGATGTACATAAAGGTTCACATGTTGTATGATTCCATTATATGTAAAATATCCAGAATAAGTAAATCTATGGAGACAAAAAGTAATTTTGTAGCTGCTAGGCACTAGGGGAAGAAGAAAATAGGGAGTGACTGCTTAATGGGTGTATCTCATTCTGGGAGTAATGAAAATGATTTAGAACTCAATGAAAGTGATGGTTGCACCATATAATGAATGTTCTAAATGCCCTGAAGTGTACACTTTAAAATAATTAATTTTATGTTATGTAAACTTGTGAATTTCACCTCATTTTATTTAAAAAGATAATTTATGGGGAACTTTGGTGAAATTTGACTATGAATGGATATTAGGTGGCATTTTGGAATTATTAATTTTTTACATATGATCATGGTATTGTGTTACACAGGAGAATGACATTTTTTATTCTGTTTTCAAAGGTAAGTGCAGAAATCCTTAGAAGTATCATGAAATCTGCAGCTTAACTTTCTAATAGTTCAGCAAAAGTCATCCATTTCTATACAGAAAGAGATTAAAGCACACAGCAAAAAATATGATTGTTGAATCTAAGTGGAGGCTATGGGGATGCTTGTTGTATTATTCTTTCAACATTTTAATATCTTTAAAATTTTGCAGAGAAATATTGGGAGAATTTTTTTTTCGATGATCTCCTGAAATTCAGAGTAAAGTTCAAGGCTTACATCAACTAATTGATTTATTAGTTAATTAATTAATGCAAAACATTGTTGAGCACCTGGTAGATTCCAAGTGCTATGCTAGGTAATCCAAGTATAATAATGAACAAAACAGATGTAATCTCTGCTCTCATAAAGCTTGCAGCCCAGGGAGGAAACCCATAAATAATTAGGCAGCACAGTATGAGCCATGATGGGAAGATGCAAGATGCTAAGAGAATGCAGAGGAAGAAAGACAAAAGCTAAGACCTGAAGGTCCTTATTTAGAGTGTTATAGAAGAAAACCATTCAACGATATTTGTTAAAGCGCAGTAGGGCAGACTTTATTCAGGACCCTGGCAACAGATGTAGGGACCGTGGCAATGGGATTTTGCAGTGGTGAAGAGAGACTGGATTCAACTTCAAATACAGCATAGACAAATGGTAATTTACAACCAAGAAGCAGGGTGGGGTTTAGCGGATGGAAAATTACTAAGAGAAAACATCAGGCGTGAGGTATGTTCTGGCTAAACGGACCTAATAGGATTCTTGCTGAAGAAAGACCAGGGCAATCAGATGGAAGTTGAAGAACCCAATAAGATAGCAAGGGAATCCGATATTGAAGATGGAGGATTCTCACTAAACTGACTTAGCAGTGTTCTTTGCTAAAGCTGGATTTTACAAGGAAGTGCACAGATGGGCCTAGGAGAAGTTTCAAGAAGCTAACTAAAGTTTGGTCAAACAAAAAATCTTTGTAAAGTCAACCAAGTAAACAGAGAAAGAATATTCCAGGTAAACCCATGGGGTGAAGTCCTAGAGGTGAGATTCTGGGCCAGATGCTGCAAATCAAAATCCCTGCAGAAAGAGCCAGACAGCATACATGAATGAAAACCAGAAACAACCCCATTTTTAAAGGGTCATCAAGTCTATTGTGGGTGCACCACTGAACTCCAGTCAACAGAAAGCCAGGAGGTGTGTAGTGAGGGGGATAGGGGATGGATGAGAAAAATCAGGGACCAGGGAGGTCAGGGAATCACCCCCAGTCCCAGTCCAGAGTCCTTTCCCCTTTTCTATCTTGCTTTTGGAAGTGTAGCCCTTTCCTAAAGAAGAGCAGTCGGGGCAGCCAAAACTATGTTCAAGGCATTAGGAAATCACTAGGGCTGGGTGAATAACCATGACCATGACAATTAGCCAGGCACAGATCTATACCTGTACTCATGCAATCTGGGGCCTTACTACTATGCATATTTTTCATTGAAAAAAAAAATACAATTGGAGAGAGAAGCATAAGCACAGAGTGGCAATTCCTAGAGCTGTAAATCTTCAGTATATTCTAAGTTAAATTGATTGTCCTCCTGGAGCTCCTTAAACATAATCACATGGCAAAATGATGAAACGGCTCAGTCTTCAGTTTTCTTTTGTTTTGTTTGCCTGACTGTAGCCAGACTGGTGCTGATTCCCATTAGAGACATGAGGAAAACACCCTAACTTCCTTTCTCCCCTATTTTCACTGTAGGGCAGACAGAGGAGGAGAAGATAAGAAGGTGAAGTTTTAGGAAAATAGAATACTTGAGAAAACCTTGAAATTAATATGGTGTTTGGCCTTTTGGCAATAAATAAATTAGGCTAAACAGCTTTGAGTTACCCTTTTTCCAAGGCTTAGTAGGGGTTAATATTAAGGAAGCGGGAGAACTTGGCAGAATGGGAGGTGCCCAGCACTGTGTTTAAGATTTCAGTCTGGGAGATCTGAGGGGTTTCTGCAAAATCCATGATAGCCTCCTGTGCCCCGAGAGACGCCAGGATATCCATGAAGACTTGGAGTGCCCACTTTACAATGAGAGCCCTAGAAGAAAATGCTCCACTCTTTCTATCTTGAAACACATCTCTTGGTGTTATTTTATTCTATTCTAGGGCCTGAGAAGAAGCCTGGCTGCTAATTCACAGCTCCAGCCCTTTGAAGTGCCATTGATATTCCAAACTTGGGGAGTCTCCCGCATCATAATGGAATCTTCAACCCGCCCCGGGCTACACTACAAATAAACTTGCTCCAGCGAATCTGCAAGCAGGCCCTGAGCACCAACGCCAGCCGACCCCTGAGAAAGCAGCTTGGGCAGCATAAGCTTTGCAAAGGAAAATAAAACCCTCAGCATGGAGTCTCAAACAAGAAAAACAGTGAGATATTTAAACCTGATCATTTCTTTTTAAAGACTTGGGTGTTCTTCAGAAAGGGAATTTCCCTCCCACCCCAGAAGGGTCCAAAGTGTTACTCATATTATTTACAGAGCTTTGAAGTGTGCCTCCAAAGTTTGAGTTCAGCTCTGAGGAATGTGAAGGTCAAATCATTTTCCCTTTCTGATGAAGGAAGGCTGTGAATTTAATACCACAATTTATTCAAAACAAGGAAATACACTGAGGCACTCTCCACTATTAATGCACAACAGTAGAAGGTTGGAACCATATCATACTCCAAAGAGTTTATATGGTTTGGCCAACAGTGGTGATACATTTAATGAGCCTCTGGTTAATCCATTCCTACCAGACTCAGCACCTGTAAAATGCAAGACACTTTGCTTCTAATAATAGGAATTGAGTTAATTTATTTAAACAATGTTAGAGTCATCATTTTCTAAAAGTAAAATAATTAAACATATATTCCTATAGTATGTGTATATTTTATAAAAACTGGAGGTTAAATAGCACATCTGGGGCATCTGGCTTTTCCTGGTAACCCTCCAGGTGACCTCTCTTTTTAAAAGTGGCCTTTCGAGCTTTATTATCTTAACAAGAACCCCCATTTATATAGCTGCTTTCTTTATGGAGCTTGAAGTGCTTTGTTGACCTTGGAATGCCCTTCATGCTTAGGAGGATGTTCTCCCTGGCCCACAGAGCTGGCGAGACATTTATAGGCCAGGAACCAAAAGGCTTGGCTGCAGTCAGTCAGTGGTGAATGTACGTCCAGAACTGTTCTCTCAGCTGGAATGGTGCATAATATTTTAGTCTACAGGACCCAGCAGTGTGCTGTCACTACACACTTGAAGAGGCTACAAGGAGTCCAATGTTCTGAGTCAATTCTGTGCTCTCTCACTTACTGGTTGGTAACCATAAGCACATAGCTTAAATTCCTGTAACCTCCTCTTCCCCACCTGTAAAATGGGATTAATAACACCTACCTCATACATCTGTCATGTAACACTTTAGGATTCTTCTATATTTGCATAGCTGTCTCCTTCCATTAGTTTGTATAGGGCTGACTTAATGTTTTTGGTTGAATAAATGTTGAATGACCTGGCATTGTGTTCATAGCTTTACTTAGATTATTTTATTTAATATTTACTATAACCACCTGGGCTAGGTACAATTATTAGAAGACATGACAAGGTGATAGTTAAAACAGTTAAGAAACTTGCCTGAGTTCATGAACTAGTTGCAATTGGAATTCAAAGTAAAGAGGGCGCATGCAGTGTCTCACACTTGTAATCCAAGCACTTTGGGAGGCTAGGTGGGTGGATCACCTGAGGTCGGGAGTTTGAGACCAGCCTGGCCAACACGGTGAAGACCTATCTCTACCAAAAATTAGCCAGACATGGTGGTGGGCAACTGTAATCCCAGCTACTCGGGAGGCTGAGGCAGGAGAATTCCTTGAACCCGGGAGGCAGAGGTTGCCATGAGCCGAGATGGCACCATTGCACTCCAGCCTGGGCAATAAGAGTTAAAGTCTGTCTCAAAACAAACAAACAAACAAACAAGTAAGTAAAGCACTTCCGCCTGTAAAGCCTGTGGTCTTGATCAGGATATTGTCTTATTCTTGGCCATCTTAGATCTTGACATATACAGTAGGCATCTAAATAAATGATAGTGATGTAATATACTAAGAAGACTTGATAAATTGCACCTTATGGCGATCTTGTGTTTTTTCTGGCCATTTTCAATGAACCTGGTCCACTTTGGGAAGCCTGTACAGGACCACATAAAAAGTGCACAACTCTCTCACTGTTAAAGGCCTTCAGGTATTTCTCCTTGGCTGGTGTGTCCCCTCCTCCTCACGCTCATCTTGCCTGGTTTTGTGACTACTCCTCCTATGCTATTATTCCTTGCCTTTGGCTTTGCACCTATCTGGTGACCTGGTTTTGAACTTGTTCTTTCTACAGGAGGTCAAATACACCAGTAGTCTGGAATACGGGTGCCTCCAGTAATATACAAGGACTTTCCAAAAGATATGTCAAGGAAGGTTTTAAGTGAGTCAACTTCCAGATCCTCAACTTTTGTGTATAGTTTTTCCTAAAACTAACTTTACCTGAGAGAAAGCTCATTGAAAAGCAACAAACTCTTATTTCTCACTTCCTCTTTTATTTCTCCCTTCTTACAAAAAAAAAATTACGTGTTTCTTTCTTTTCTAATCTTACCAAAAGTGCATGGCCCAAGGGCATAAAGACCTCAAGGGTGCCAAACAGAGATTTGGAAACTATTTGTGCCTGTCACTAAATTTCCAATAATTCTCTTTCAGCCACACTGAAGAAAGACTTAATTGAATTGACAGTTAATGGATCATTAAAAGTAATTTTTGATTATTAGGTTGGGAATACATCAGGATTTTAGATGATTGAGAAATCTTGCTATAACAAAACTTTTTTCCTTCTCGTCTTATTTACTAAACAAAATTTTAGTGTTTTTATTTATGAAAATTAAAACTAGGAATAGAAATTACGCTGAACCCTTGTCTCATTCTAGCAATACTGGGGTATCCACAATTCAACTGAAATAAAATTTAATTGAATTTAAAATATATATATAGTCCCAGCCATCTTATAGGAGATACAGCTTCAATAAAAATTTGTCTTTTTAAATTATTTATCAAAATATATAACATGTTTGTGTTATTTTGACCAATTGGTTCTATTAATAGTCATAAAAATAATTCAGTCAATATTTTAAAATTTATAGCTTGATGGCTAGAAGAAAAAATTTAATTAAAATATTAATGTGTATACATATTTTGTAGTAGAGAATCATGATATAATGGTCCATAACACCTTCATGCATAAAATGTATTACATAAAAATAAAATTCACTGGGGAAAGCGGAATGGAAAATGACTTCAAAAGAAAAATAAATGAATGATGTAAACGTTCAGTCTGTTAAAGGAGAGTTTGTTTGTGTATCTTTAAATAGGTGATGGTTGATATCCAATCAGTATTTAGATTCCATTGAGTGCATTTTAAAGGGTGATGTAACAATTTCATTTAAAAGTTCTATATTTACAATGTTTTATTTAAAACGTCAGTATTTACAATATGGTGAAAATCCATCCATTCAACTACTCTATTTATACTTAAAATCTAAAAGGGGATACTAAATTTTTCAAAATTCTCTTAAAAAGTACATGTGAGCAAACTTTGAAGAGCACTTTATATGTTAAAGAGAGAAAGAAACAACACTCATTTCCGTTGTCTGTCAAGCATACAGTAGGTGCTTAATAAAAGTATGTTAAATGGAGGAAGGTTGAAGTCTTTTGTAAATTAAAAATCACTCTATAATGTCAGTGATGCAGCATTTTCACATCGTGTGCCTACACAGGTCTTCATAAGAAGTCTCACAGATTTGTTTCAAAATGAGAGACTAGCACAAGCCCTATCCTTATGCATGGTCTTCATCACTTTCACAATATCCTGACAGACTTTGAATATATTTTGATGTGTGAACCATGTACTACAGCTAATTCAAAAACTAAAAGTATCAAAAATAATATTTCCACCAACCACAGTCCACTGCTGAACCTGATACATTTTAATTCATTTAGCTTATTTAAGAATATTTTCTGAATCAAGACTCAGGCTTGAAGTCCCTGGATGTGTTTTCTCCGTATGATTGTGGATGCATATTTTATTGATTTTGCTGCAGGAACAGTAATTGCTAAATTGGAACTCCATGAAATGTGTACATATACCCACAGCAGCTTAATTTATTTAATGGTTTTAAGCAATTTACAAAAAGTGACTTACGTTTTTGGCTAGCTACCTATATTTCTCCTTTCTTTCTCATTCCAATAGTCAATTGAGTCTGGGACGTTTCGTTGAGCATATTTGAATGTAGGGCAGAACTATTTTAATGGCACATTTAGTGTCCATTTGTAATCATGTTTTTTGTCATTAAAATGTGCACTAGGGAGGGCCATGACAGGAACACTAATTACAGTCATGCCGAAACTGGGATGAAGAGAAGGAGGTCTACTCTCTCACACCCTATTCCAATTTTTCACCAGCATGTTGACCTCAATAAGACCTCCACTCCCTTGATCCTTCCATTCTCTGCTAGTCCATCAGCTCCCTCTGGTTTGATTTCCTTCCCTACTGAGGCAGGACCCCATGGTGCAGCATTTCAACCTTTCTTGTCAGCACCTTTGATTTCCTTAGCCCTTTGCCTTCTGCCACAGACCTACCCCCACTACCCGCCCCCCACCCCAGCTAACCTCCAACTCCAGATTCCTTCAGTAATTCATCTTGTCTATGCCATGGAGACTGTCACTGTGACTTCTCTCCAGCACAGCTGGAGAGAATCATATGACCCTTCAGATTGGTGCCACTGCAGTTCTGATCTCAGCTGAATTCTCGACCTGTCCTGAGCCGGCTCCCACTCACATTTCCCTCGTGGGCTCTTCTGAAACCTTGCTCCATTCACTCTAGCAGATGACCCCACCCCACATTCTGAGAGAAATAAGTGTGTGGTCTTTTTCCCAAGTCAAACCAGAGATGGTGATGGGCTCTCTGACCAAGTGGACCACATGACTAAGGAGGAACACGGGGTGGCAGGTACCACTTACTATAGAAGCAGTACCTTCACCAGAGAGAAACCATCGTAATTCACATGCAAGAAAAGTAAAAATGTCAGCCCAGACATTTAAGGACCTGCTAAAATCTAAATCCAAAACCTAGTGGTTAACCCCAGATGCCAGGTAAATAACCTTGCGAACCAAGGGATAAAGCCAGAACAGAAGAGGATGAAAAAGACTAGAAACAAAGAGCAAGGAAAGAAAACAGAGGAGAAGTGGGATTACAGTAAGAGACAGTCAGGAGAAGGTTTTCTTAACCCAAGGTTTGTGCTTAAGAATTCAGGGATTCTATGAACTTGAATGGGGAAAACACTGTGGTTTTGTTTTCACTAATTGTTAGCAGAATTTGAGCATTTCCTTCATTAGGAGTGCAGGCAGCATATGGTGGTAATAGCGATATCTCTGATTTTGCCACCAAGTGAAGTCAGTGACACTTTTGTATTCTATTACAATTGTTGCAGATTTCTCAAAATATTTATTTCCACTCATAATTACTTCAAATTACGGTAGTTATTAAACACATTACTAGATCTTGTTATTTAATGCGTTAGAAAAGAAGCATATATATTACTATATTGCTAACTTTTAAAATATTTTACTAACCATGTTACAGTATACTTGATTTCCTTTGTAACTCTATGTATTGCATTTTACGGGCTTCAATCTAACATGCCTGAATCAGATTCTTAAAAAGATGTCATGATAGGATCAAAATTCAATAGGAAAATCTTCAACACTCTACCTTCTCCTCCTCACAATGTGGGAAACATGTCTACATCCATATTTAAATTTAACTTCCTTCCCCCTTGTTCAGAGAAAGGATATCCATCCTCTGGTTAATCTCATCCAGAGAATTGTGCCCCTGGTTCCTTCTGTCATCCCCTCCAAAATCGTTCCCATCAATTACTTAGGAACTGTTCCTTCTACATTGGTCCCTTCTTTTTATCTTAATAGAGATTCCCCCGGTGGCCCCCTTTCTTTACCCATTCATTTTTCAGTGTTAGCAGTTACTCTATTTACTGTTTATTCTCCTTCCTGTATTTATAAAAGATTTCGCAACCTCAGCATTATTGACATTTTGGGTCAGATAATACATAGTTGTTGAGAGCTGTGCTGTGCACTATAGGTGTTTGATAGCATCCCTGGTTTCTATCCCCTGGATTCCAGTAGCACATCCAGCCATCAAAATCAAAGATTTCCCCAGACACTGCCCCATGTCCCCTGGGAACCATGATCATGCCTGGTTAAGAGCCACTGCCTGAAACACTAGTCTCCGTTCACTGTGCCCTTTTCTTCACCTTGCCTTCACTTGCTGTCTCCCTGCAAGCCTGACTCCACCTGCACCCCTTTACTAAAATTATAGATCTTTGATCTCTCATTACATTCAAGGTCCTAATCAAACTGCAAGCTTCTACTTAATTGACTTCTTTGTACAATTTGACCATATAAGCCACACCTTTTTGTTAGTCATCGCTCTCTCCTTAATCCGTCTCCAAGACAATTTTGCTCAATTCCCTTTACTGACCTCTCTTTCTCCACAATAGCTTAAATAGCTATGTTCTATGGGGGCTGCCCACCATACTCTATTCCCTGGGCAATCCCATTATCTCCCAAGGCTCTATCACCTCCTTGTTCAGGCCAACCCTACTCAAGGTTGAATTCAGTTTCTTATTTCACAAGACTGGCTCCTACTGTAATATTTTACCAACCCAAATGTTCAAGTCATAAGCTTAAAAATCAGTCTAAATATCTCTCTCTGTATATGTATTCAGGAATCAAGTTTTGGCACACCTTCTTCCAAATGTCTCCCAAATTCAGCTCCTCCTCTGTCTTCACTTCCTTCTGTTCTCATTCAGGCTCTCATTATCTTTTGCTTAGATGATTGTGTAGCAGTTGGCAATCAGTCAATTCATTGCGAAATGAAGAAGTGAATGAATGAGCAAACTGGACTCAACTGTAGTCTCATTACCTCTGGTTCATGCTATACATAATGGCTGAGGTCCTTCCTAAACAACAAATCTGACCATATCTTTCCTCTGCTTAAATTCCTGTAAAGGTTCACAATTATCTGTAGAATAAAATCCAAATTATTGTATCTCTATCCCTTACCTACCTTTCCAGCTTCATGTCCCGCTCCCTGCTTTTTCTGTGTGTGATACAGGGTCTCACTCTATCACCCAGGCTGGAGTGCAGTGGCACGATCTCAGCTCACTGCAGCCTCAACCCTGCAGTGCTCAAGTTATCCTCCCACCTCAGCCTCTCTAGTAGCTGGGACTACATTTGCGCTTCACCATGCACACTAACGTTTGTTGGTTTGTTGGTTTGTTTTTCAATGTGACAATGTTCTACTATGTTGCCCAGGCTGGTCTTGAACTCCTGGGCACAAGCAATCTCAAAGTGTTGTGATTACAGTCTTGAGCCACCATGCCTGGTCACATGTACCATTATTTCCTTAATAATAATAGTGATAATGATATCGCACATTCTGATCACTTACTCTATGTAAGGCATTATTCTAAGTTCTTTAAATTGACTATCTCATTTAAACCTCATTCTGACCCTATAAAATATTTACAATTAATTTTCTCACTTTTTTATCTGAGCATATTATAACACTTAGCACATTGTATTGTGAAACACTTAGCACATTGTATTGTGAATACATGTATGACTCCTCCACTAGTCTGTGAGCTTAGGCAACAGAGATCTTTTCTTTTTTGTCACTGGACACACAGAACTCAGCACAATGCCTATACATGACAGGTACTCAATCAACACTAAACGAATGAATAGACGGATGATGCTTAATAACATAAAGATGATGAAGCTGCACATAGATATGACACCTTTTATACCAATAGATCTCAAAGTGGGGCAACTCTCAGTTTCAGTGAGTGAGAAAAAAAATTCAAACTGGTTCAGTCTATAGGTATTTGCTGAATGTCTGCTACAATTAACTCTTATTGTGGTGGAGAAGGTAAAAACCAGGAAATGCAAGGGCAGCTCAGAAAGGGTTCATGACAATCCCAGGTGTAGAACCAAAATGAGGATGATATGAAATGATTAATAAGTGAGTACAAACCATTGCTAAGTCATTATCAGGTCTTTTACCTCTGTATGCAGTACTTCGAGCAATCTATTTTCTTGGTTTATGCTGTGTACCACAGCAGTATGAATCATATCACAAGAGGCAAAGGAAACTAACCATACTTCGATTACCTTCATATTTAATATGTCCTCTTTGTGTAGCATTTTTCCACTTTGCAATTGTTTTCACATATAACATCTCTCACAGATAGTGTGATTTCTAGAATTTTTGAGTTAAAATAAAACCTTGAAAGATTAATCCACACTTCTTCAAATTGGAAAATAATGCAAGTGAGGTCCAAAGCCTTGTATGATTTTCTTGAGTCTCAATGCCCTGCAAGATTATCAGGAAATGTGCAAATAGGTAAAAGTTAAAAGATGGAAGAGGGTGCACCAGACAAATGTTACCCCAAAGAACTGGTGTAAAAATGCAAGGAGAACTAAAAACTGAATTACAGCATATAAGTAAGGGGAGAAGGTTATCAAACGTAAAGTATTTTAAAGCATCTATACTGTTAGTGAGAAGGATAAAGGTATTGATTAAATTTAGATTTTGTTAGGTTAAGTACACATGTTAAAATGTTTAGAGTAGATTTTCAGCTTTTTCTGTATTTTTGTTCTAAAACTAAGGAGTTGGGGAAGAGCAAACCAGGAGGACTTACAAAGACCCAGAAAAGGTTATCAGATGCCAGGTAGGGAAATAAATGGTTAGATAGAAGGACAGTCCTCCTATATGGGAAATTAGAGCCACAGTGAGTTAAGGAGAACATCCATGCAGAGGCACATGAGGATGCCCATGTGGAGTTTAGAAGCTAAAGGTAAGAAAGGCATCCCAGCAGAGGGGTAGCCCAGGACTGGATATCAGAGCCTGAGCAGGGTGAAGACAGCATTCATCCAGGGGGATAGCCCAGCATGGCATATCAGACCTGAAGCTGGTTCTCCCGTCTGGGGGTATCCACACCTGATAAGGACAGGAAGAGGATGTCAGAGCCTGTTCAAGATGAGGAGGGCATCTTTGCAAACTGGCAGCTTAGCAAGGAGAGGAAGGAGTATAATCAGTCTCCCATCACCACCACTTGCTTTCTAAGGTGATGGGAGATTGATTACAAAGATTGATTATATAGAAAGTGATTAGTAAGTAAACATGTAATAAAGTTAATGGGAAGCAAGTGTCTCACAGTCAGAAGAGACTTATAAACATGGAAAGAGTAAATGAACTCTGTGGTGTTGGATTGGAATTGAAAGTATCATTACTAATTACAGTTTTTAATATACAAGTAAATACATAGAGAAAAATAGAGAAATGTGTGAATATATGTCTATGAGGACTCCTTAGAGAAATAAATGAGTTCATTATTGGGGTAGAGAGAGTACAAGATGAACCTGGAATAAATTGATTTGTCTGAAAGCAGAAAAATGTTCAAAGAAGGTTGGGGACATGTCAAAAAGACATAAAAGCCAACTTCAAGAGACTCCTACTGACTGCAACTGGTACAACCACAGTATCTAAATAAGTGATGATAATGACAAACACATCCTATTGGAAAAAATGAGAAACCATGGGTCCATACATAAAGTAATACTAAATGGAACATTTGATGGAATATAGAAAGAGTTTCAAAGCACTTCCCACTCATTATATACAAAGTGAAAAGAATAATTACAGTAAAGAAGCCTGGCAGACACCTTAGTCAAGTGGACATTATCATCAGTAATTGGACAAATCAAGGCACCATGCCACCTGATAGGATGCAATGAGAAGAATCACCCCATGTAATTCCTGCCAAAGACGTATAATCTGAATAAAAATGCATAGCCTGAATGTAATCATGAGGAGGCATCAGACAAGTCCAAATTGAGGGACATCCTATAATCTTCAAAAGTGTTTAGGTCATGAAAAACCAAGGATAGACTGAGGAACTGTCTTAGACTGAAGAAAACAGAAGTAACATGGGAACAAAAGTAGTAAGTGAAGTCAACTTCACTTACTTCAACTGCATCATTTTCACCTAAAAGACATATGGGGAATATCTGGTGGTATCCACCTATGAAACTTGGATGTGGTCTGGGGATTTGATGCATCAATGTTAATTTTCTGATTTTCGATTATTGTGTTGTGGTAATACAGGAGACTTTCACGGCTTATAGGAAATATGCACAAAAATATTAGAAACAATTGGGCATCAGATGAGAAATTCACTATCAAATGCAGAGGAAGAAAAGTTCAATTGATGCAGAGTGAGAAACTTCCAAACTAGCAGAAGGGGGAGAATGGAATGAAAGAGGAAAAATTTATATCAATTCAAAAATGGTTAAAAGAAGAAAAATGGTTAAAGAAGAAAACAAGAAATGTGGAACAAACAGAGAGTACAAAAATAAATGATAAAAATAAATCTAAATATGTCATTACTATGGTAAAAACATGGATTGTCAGACAGGATTTAAAGAAAAATATCGAGCTATATGCTATTTAACAGAGACATGCCCCAAACCTAAAGGCAGAGCACAGCTTAAAATTAAAATTTTAGAAAAAGATGTACTAAGAAAATACTAACCAAAGAAATTATTTTCATTATCTTCCCAAAAAGTTAGAAATCAATAATAAAAAGATAACTTTGAAAATCTGGTAAATTTGGAAATTCCGAAATGCCCAATCTTAAGAACTTTTGGTCAAAAACAAAATTTTAATAAAAGTTAGAAAATATTTACACTTACATAATAATGGAGATATTCCATATTAAAATTATGACAAATACAGAAATTAGAGAATAATTTAAAGGCTTAGGAACATATGCTAGAACAAAGAAAATATGAAAATTAATTATCTAAATAGGCCTCAAACTTAAGAATTTACAAAAAGAATAGAATAAGCCAAAGGCAACTCAAATAAGTAAAATTATAACAATAATAAAAGAAACTAATAAAAAGAAACATACAAATATAAAGACTAATTTAATCAACAAGTATCTTTTGAGTACCTATTGGAGTCAGGCACAACTCAAGTTATCATAGAAACATCAATGATCAAAACAAGCCAAAATCCCCACCCTTATGTACTTTATATTTAAATGGCTTGAAATACATCGGAGGTAAATATTTTTAGATATACAGGAAAGCCATAAAGACAGTACAAGGAATTCCTATGTATCCCTCAGCTAGCCTCCCAAATTGTTAACATTTTACATTACCATTGTACATTTGTCAAAACTAAGAAAATAACATTGGTATACTGATGCTTCTCCACTTAAGATGGGGTTGTGTCCGAATAAACCCACTGTAAGTTGAAAATATCATAAGCTGAAAATTCATTTAACACACACCTAAGCTACTGAACATTATAGCTCAGCCTAGCCTACCTTAAATATGCTCAGAACACTTATATTACTCTATAGTTGGTCAAAATCAACTGGAAACACAGGACACGATAGGATATTGGTTGTTTTTTCTCATGATCATGTAGCTGACTGGGAGTGGTATCTCACTGCTGCTGCCCAGCATCTTGAGTGTATCATAGTGCATATCACTAACCCAGGAAAATTTCAAAATTCAAAGTTCTAAGAACAGTTTCTACTAAATGCATATTGCCTTTACACTATTGTAAATGCAAAAAACCGTTGAACCATCCTAAGTCAAGAACCAGCTGGACTGTTAATAACAAATCCCAGATTTTATTCAGATTTCACCTAATTTACCTATAAAAGTACTCTTTCTGTTTATTCATTTTTATAGATTCCAGCTCTCTGTTAAAATATATCATGTTCCTCTGTTTTCTTTAACATTTTAATGCTAGTTATTTAATAATCTATGTCTAGTAACTTCAATTTCTGGTCATTTATGGTTCTGCTTTTATTATTTATTTTATTTCTTAATTTTCATCAATTTGATCTTGTTTCTTGATATTCTTGGTGATTTGTGACTACATACTGGACATTGCATATGACAACATTTAGGTTCTGGATGATATCCATCACCAGGAAAGATTTCATTTCTTCTGACATGCAAAGTAAATGCAGATTATCTTGTTCCAGTCAAGGCTATGTTTCTGTCATGATGAAGGCCAATCTATTTCTGGTTTGCCCTTATTCCCGAGTTTAGCCTTTACTCTTGACATTTAATTGTCGAAGGAGCACAGATGAAAGCTTCACATGTTCACCTGAGCCACTTCATACTTGCAGGTCCTAAACTTCAACCTCTTTCTCTTTAGCATGGCAACACTGCCCAGGGCAGTCACCTTTATACGATTTTACCTACCTGTCACCTCTCTGTCCCAATCTATCTGTAGTGGTTTTTATTATTTTTTTTTTTATTTCCGATTGGTTTTTGGGGAACAGGTGGCATTTGGTTACACAAGTAAGTTCTTTAGTCGTGATTTGTGAGATTTTAGTGCACCCATCATTTGAGCAGCATACACTGAACTCAATTTGTAGTCCTAATTTTTACTTTTAAAAATTGATGTATAATAATTGTATATATTTATGGGGTACAGAGTGATGCTGCAATACATATAATGTATAGTGATCAGATCAGAGTAATTAGCATATCATCATCTCAAACATTTATCATTTCTTTGTGCTGACAACATTCAATATCCTCCATCTAGCTACTTGAAACTACATATCATTATTAACTATAGGCATCCTATAGTGCTGTAGAACACTAGAACTTATTTTTTCTTTCTAACTGTAATTTTGTATCCTTTAAGAAACCTCTCCCTATCCCCTCTTTTCCCTACTGTGGTGCTTTTGTTTTTTTGAGACGGGATCTCACTCTGTTGCCCAGGCTGGAGTTCAGTGGCGGGATCTCGGCTCAGGTAGTGCGTATTTCTAAGATATTTATCTGTATTCTTTAATCATCACAATAAACCCATGAGGCAAGTATGTGAGTCTTGTTCAAGGATTTTGTTAAATAATATGTTTACAATATTTGCCTGAAACAGTGCAGTAGACATACAATTAATATTTGTTGAATTAAGGAACTCAGAGAATAACAAAGATGAGAGTGGGAAAAATGAGAAACTATTTTTTGCCTATCAAACTGAAAAAGATAATACAATTATGGTACTCATTTTCAAAAAGGACATGGTGAAATGAACATATTTCCATATTTTGTGTGATTGTATATGCTGATATAGCCCTTTTAGAAGGGTTACTTACACATTTGTGAAACAGTTAGTAAGTATCCTATGGCGTATCACATGTGTTTTGGCATTGTGACATCAAATGTCTTAACATGTTTCCTGACCTCTGGCATCTTTTTGGAAACACATATTAGCAGCTTTAAAACTGTTCATTACCATTTCTTTCTAACCAAGTGCTTAATAATTTCAGTTCTGGAACTAAATTCTAAGAAATTAATCAGAGATATTTTATTTCATTCATTTATCTAACATATTGAGTACTTAGTCTAATAATATATAACTAACACTTACCAAGTGCCTTGGGCAACATAATGCCGTAGTTAAGAGCATGGACTCTGAAGCCAGATTGCTGAGGTTTAAATCTTGGTTCTGCCACTCACTAACTCGGTCCCGGGGCAAGTCACTTAAACCAACTATGTCTCAGTTTTCTCATGTGAAAATGGAAACAATGATAATTTGGTTGTGATGATTAAATGAGTTATCATTTATAAAGTGCTGGCACATATTATGAAGTGCTATATATGTTTTTGTTTTTATTGTGTGTTAGCTTCTGTTCTAAATGTTTTACTTGCACTAATTCGTTTAATTCTCACAGCTACTCTCTAAGGTAGGTACTCTGATTATCTTTATGTTATGGGCAATAAAACGGAGGCTAAAGGAGGTGAGTAACACACTCATGTAAATTGTTGAGCAGGATTTAAACCCAGGTTGACCAGCTCCAGAGCCTGTGCATATAATCATTAACCTCAATGGCATTCCCAGCACCATTGTAAGCATCAGATCACTGTACAGCTAGAGTTCCTATTCCCAGGAAGGCAAGGATGGTCATAATAAAGAGTAGGTAAGAGTAACAAATGAGTAAGATAATTTTAGGTTGTAATGAATGCTATGAAGAATACAAAATGCGATATGCTATGCATTACACAAAATGCATAATGCGCTAGAATACAGCTGGCAGGAATGCCCAACAGCATTTGATAGGGGAAAGAAGTCTCTTTGAGAAGGTAACATCTAAACTCAGAAACTAAAAGACCAGGACATATGAAGATAACTGGTTTATATAAATGGAAATTCTTCACTGCATTGTTAAAAAAATAGTAGGAATAAACTAAAAGTCCAAAATAAATGAATAATTTATTATTATGGCATATTTCAAAGATGACGGCATACTAACTAGCCATTAAAAGTCTAAGAATATTTTAAAATACAGGAATATAATACATTATAAAGTTAAATGAAACAAGTAGAAATTCAAATACACATATAGTTTAATTTCTCTTTTATTTACTATATATATATACACAGAAAAACACATATTTATATACTTTAAACAGATCTATGTATATATAGAAAAGGGGCTAGGAGGAAATATAAGGAAACATTTACATCAATTAACTGTTTAGTGGCAATATTATAGAAAATATTATTTTCTTTATCATATTTTTTGTTTTATAAATTTTCTAGAACCAGAAAAGAATTAATGTTTTTACGTAAATCCCATCAACAAAAAATATCTATGAACAGAATTTTAATTGTTTATTGACTCACAATGCTCTAGGAATTCATGTATTATCTTACTTGTGTATTTTATGAATGAGAAAACTGACACTTAAAAAGATTAAATAACCTATCCAAGGTCATACATTTGGTTGAGTTGTACAAATCAGATTCAAACCATATCTGTCTGATATCAAAATCTATGACCTCACTGCAGAAGCTTTTTGTTTTCGTTTTTACACATATATTTCCATTCATAATAAGATTCATAAAACTAATACCTGCTTGTTAAAGCAAGTTAACTAATACTAACTTAGAAAAGAAAAAGTCAAGCAGAGTTGTTTTTAGGGTAAAAAATTAGAAATAATCTGAAATCCAATAAAAAATCCAAAAAATTCATACATACCTACATGTTAAAATATTAAATAGACATTAAAAACACTATTTGAGATACCCAAAGGATTATAAATTATGCTGCTATAAAGACACATGCACACGTATGTTTATTGCAGCACTATTCACAATAGCAAAGACTTGGAATCAACCCAAATGTCCATCAGTGACAGATTGGATTAAGAAAATGTGGCACATATACACCATGGAATACTATGCAGCCATAAAAAAGGATGAGTTTGCGTCCTTTGTAGGGACATGGATGCAGCTGGAAACCATCATTCTTAGCAAACTATCACAAGAACAGAAAACCAAACACCGCATGTTCTCACTCATAGGTGGGAACTGAACAATGAGATCACTTGGACTCAGGAAGGGGAACATCACACACCGGGGCCTATCATGGGGAGGGGGGAGGGGGGAGGGATTGCATTGGGAGTTATACCTGATGTAAATGACGAGTTGATGGGTGCAGCAGACCAACATGGCACAAGTATACATATGTAACAAACCTGCATGTTATGTACATGTACCCTACAACTTAAAGTATAATAATAATAAATAAATTAAAAAAAAAAAAAAAAAACACTATTTGAGATAATTATCTCATGAGGGAAAATGCTTATGAAATACAAAGGAAATTAAAGGCAATATAAAACTATTCAACACCATACAGTCCAATTCCAACAAGGCAAAAAACATAATCCAAGAATTCAAAGAAAAAGTAGATAGAAATACACTAAGTCATCAGTAATTATATTTCATCGATAGGATAATGAGGGATTTCTTTTTGCTGCTGTATATATTTTACTTTCTGAAATGAGCGTATATATTATACTGGTAAAAGGCTACACTACCTGGATTTGAATCGTAGTTCCACACTTACTAGTTGCATGAAATTGGGCAAGTTTCTAAACTTGTCTGTGATTCAAATGTCTCACTTTGTAAAACGACAATAGAACCAATCTCATAGGACTAAGTGAATTAATATAAACTAGTTAGAACAGTTCCTAGCACATAATTAGCACTCTATAACTACTAGATATTATTATTCCACCTTTAATGGAAAAAATCCACTTGTTAAAGAAGAGAAAAGCACGACTATATTGAAACATCATTCAAGAATGCCTTTTTTATTCTCCATATTTTACGGACATTAAAAGTAGCTGATATATAGATAAAAATTTTGCTTCTTTGGATTCTGCTTACAAAATTTTTAAATAGTTCTTTTTAAATGGTTCTTTTCCTTTTTCCATTTCAAATTCAGCTATTCAGCATATTCTGTTGATAACTACCTTTATATTTGGAAGCCCAGTTTTACTTAGGGACAAGACTAACACCTAGCAGGGCTGGTTTAAAAAGCAGTAATAGATAATGAGAGATAATATACAACATTCCCAGAAGACATAGTAAGAGTCTTGAGCTCTACATGTCAACATAGTAGATGTGTTTTCCTCCTTGCCAGTATCAATCACTGCTCCCTCGATCTCAGTGATTGGTCCCATCTCCCTTCCCAGCCCTTGTGAAGGATGGCAACATTTTCCAGGTCTGTTCAATGAAATTTCTACCCAGGACTTCTACAGGAACTACTGGTAAAGCGGTCTTTGCTTCCCACTGTTAGGGTAAAATTCTGGAGCTGCTATTAGGCATTTTTGTCACTACCCTGGCAAAGTTTGCCTGAGAGTAAAGTCTCATAAAGAAGTTGGCCAAAAGATGAAGACAATATCTTGGCAGCATCACTGATCTGGATGCATCTGTGGCTCAAGTCAAATGTATCTGTAGACATCCAAATTACTTACGCCAATGAATTCCCTTTTATGCTTTAATCAGAATGGGTTTGTCACTAATGACCAAAAAAGTCCTTAATAATGCATTAGCGATCTCTCATTTAATATTCAAAATAACACTATCAAGTAGATACTATTGTCACATCTATGTATTAACAAATTAAGACTTAGAATGGTCATATAATTTACCTAAAAACTGGCAACAAGGAACTGGTAGAACCAAGATTTGCTCTCAGGCTGTCTAGGCAGTCCAGTCCAACTCCAGAGCCATTTTCTTCTTTATGCCCTTACTACACTCTGCACATTCTTCTATCATTCCCCCTGTAAACTCCTGTTAATCTGGGAGCCTGTCCTCTTATTATCAATGGGAAAGATGCTGAATAAACGTTTGTCAAATACACTAGCCTCTGCCCAACCAACTTTAGTTGGGAATTTTCACCCTTGTTAAAAGAAAGTATTTATTGGTTCATGGACCTCACACACAGGTTCAAACTAGCTAGCCTTCTCCTGAAATTTTCAAGGCACATGTTAAGGTCTGTGTTTAGTTATAGTGTTGACCTGTGACATCATCAAAACTACTAGGAATAGAGCTAAGCCAATAGAATCTTTGAACGCTTAAGATCCTTTTCACATTTAGTAATGCCCTAGCCATTCCAAATGTAACCGACCTTTTAGTCACATAGAATGTGCAAGTGTCACAATTGTTTAGGTGTCATAACACCAATGAATTTTATATATGTTAAAATAAAGCCCTTTCATTCAAAATTGACCAAAGTAGAGTCAATTTGATACTTTTTTCAAGGCACTACTCTCTCTCGCTCTTTTTCTCCTTTCTCTCTCTTTCCCTCCCCACCACTACCCCCCTCCTTTCTCTCCCTTCCGCCCTGAAAATGTGACCTTATTTGGAAATAGAGTCTTTCCAGATGTAATTAGTTAAGGCAAAAATGAGGTCATTCTGGAGTAGTATGGGTCTCTAATCCAGTATGATCGGTGTTCTCATAAGAAGAGAAGAGACACAGACACAGGGAGAATGACATGTGAGGACAGAGGCAGAGGTTGGAGTGAGGCATCTACAGGCCGAGAATGATAGGGATTGGCTGCAACACCAGAGCTCAAAGAAAGGCATAGAACAGATTCTCCCCCAGAGCCTTCAGAGAGGGCCTTGCCAACAACTTGCCTTCAGACTCATAGCCTCCAGAACCATGGGAGAATCAATTTCTGTTGCTTTAAACCATCCAGTTCAAGATATTTTGTTACAGCAGCCTTAGGAAACTAATACAGTACCCACGGGCAATAAATAATTATATCTAACTCACAGGGCCATTAAAGAGATTACATGACATAAAACATACAAAGAGTTGGCCGGGCGCGGTGGCTCAAGCCTGTAATCCCAGTACTTTGGGAGGCCGAGACGGGCGGATCACGAGGTCAGGAGATCGAGACCATCCTGGCTAACACGGTGAAACCCCGTCTCTACTAAAAATACAAAAACTTAGCCGGGCGAGGTGGCAGGCGCCTGTAGTCCCAGCAGGCTGAGGCAGGAGATAAGTGAACCGGGGCTGAGGGCACGATGAGCGGGAATCAGCCCTGCTCCAGCTTCGGTGACAAGCCCGAGACTCGATCTCAAAAATAAAGAGTTTACGTGCTGGCACATAGCAAATATTCAGGGAATGACAGTTATTATCATCAAGACTTTTTTTTTTTTTTTTTTGAGGCCAGTCGCACCTCCTGAAACTGGAAGTCAATAGCCCTTGATCTCGACAATCGCCTCCTGGGTTGAGCCATTCTCAGCACCTCCCATGTGGCTGGGACTGCCCCAGGCTCATATCACCCAGCAATTTTTTGTATTTTTAGTAGGGTGGGGTTTCACCGTGTTATCCTGGATGATCTCGATCTCCTGACCTTGTGATCCACCCGCCTTGGCCTCACAAAGTGCTAGAATTACAGGCGTGAGCCACCATGCCCAGCTCATCAATACATATTTTTTAAAATTTATACCATAAATTATGACAGAAATTAATGCCTCTCCCAGAAAGAAACAGTATGTCCCTACTCCCGAGCTTTTAATTTAAAAGGATGGAACACCTGACGTCTCCCTACTCAGAGGCCTCCTCCAGTAATGGTAACTGAGCGTCATGCTGAGGATACAGAAGTTCTGCCCTAGCCATTAAAATTCAGCCTTTGAGGAACTCTAGTTGACACCACTTACATTTCTTTGTCTGGAAGCGGAAGACAGACCTAGTCAATAGGCATCCCTCACACCCCCAAAAAAGGAACCATCAATCTCAGCCTAGGTGACTGTCACATTGAACATTTTCAGGCAGCTTTTTCAACCTTGGAGGTTTGGGCAACCTGCCAGTAATGAAGATGTATTAATGCTTAATGCAGCTTAATGTAATAGGTGTCATGTTCATAATTTACAGAAGCTCTTTCTAAAGCATTAAATTCATTTATACTCCTTAAAAGCTACTCAATCGTGGGGGCTAAGTTAGTTTGGTAGGGCTTCTTTTTTAGGATCAAATGATATATAAATTGTTAACATATCCAAACTCATCCATTAGTGCATGTGAAAGCAATAAATGTGCCAAAGTAGCAATAACATGATCGAGGAAAGTCATTGTGGTCATTAGGGCTGAAAGGGTTTCATTTATGGCCCTGAGAAAGAGAATGAAGGCTGTAAAATAGACCCAGGAAGTCCCACTGACCAGAAGTCCTGACTTACTGTGCTCAAATAAAAATAAAACAAAATGTACATTTTAGGTTTTCAAAAGTGACAGTGGATTGTGCCTTCTATTTTGTAGTGAGTTGTCCCTCCTGCTTCCAACTACCATTTTGAAAAAAGAAAATGGAATGGATTGATGAGGCCTTCTCATCTCAACTGTCTGCTCATAGAATATTGATTGGCCTCTTGGTAAATAACTCTAAGCAAAACAGGGGGGCATGACTAATGAGAGCCCTTGCTTGTTGGACAGATCTGGGAGGTCAGTAATTGATGGAATTATAAATCCTAGCATGGCATTTCCAAAGTAGTCCCAGGATCAACATAGGAATGAGAAGAAGCCATAACTTTGTATATTGGATTAGGGTAACCACTATCTATTACCCCATTATGATCTGCTGACAGCCACCATTACTCACGTCCCTGTGAGTCAAGTTCTCCACCCCTCCAAAAAAAATATTGCGGAGTGCCAAGAAGCACTGGAAAAAAAAAAAAAAGGTGGAAAACCGAATTTAAAAATTTGTTAAAGTTATTCCAGCTAAGTTAGTGTAGCTCAGTCTTTGGTATAATTAGAATCACGTGGGAGATTTTATAAATTAGCAAGATCTGGACCCACCCTAAACAATTAAATCTCTAGGGGTGGGGCTTGGCTACTAGTATTTTTAAAAGACTCCAGGGAATTATCTTGTGCAGCCAGAATTAACAGCCATTAATTTAACTAATATTTAGGAGCAGCTACAAAAGCTTTAAGTAACGATGGTACAAAACATTAGTCATGTCTTCTTCTTAGAGCTCTCCATGGAGCAATGTTTTACAAACATTTGGTGCTTGCCTAGGTATTCCCCTCAAGAGTTTGACAATCTGTTCAGGTCTCCTCACCTAGAGGCCTCTGAAATAAAAGGTAGTCCTCCACCCAGAAGTCTCTTACGTGATTGAAAGCTAAAAAGTTCATTCTCTGTTAAAACATCAAGCCCTGTTGTTGATATCGGGGCACCTGCCCTCCTGGGTTTACAAAGCATTCTAGGTTCTGCAATGGCTCTGGCGATCACTCACCTGGACAAACAGCTGGACCAGTGATCACCAGAGATTCTACAGAGGGAAAATCCTGCTGAAGATGTCGCTATTGGCTCCTGTTTTGTCTATGAAAAGCCAAACTTTATCTTCATGGCAGGAGAGCTGAAATCAGGAGTCTTTGCTCAGCAGAGTCTGGGTCTGGGTGGGGTAAGGGGCAAATATGGGGGTTGGTGGGAGCGCTAACTAAAATCCAGGCAGCACACTAGAGGATCAGGGAGTAAGTGTATCTAACAACCTCTAATTAAGTCATGTCATGTAGCCAGATTTGACTTGGAGAAAGAAATGCCTACAGTAATTGCATTTAGTTCATCTTGTAGCATGCTCCCAATCATAACTGCTAATTCAATTGTACGTTCATTCTGCCAGCTCATTGCCATTAAGCACACATTTAATTACTTCAATAAAGGATTAATATGCAGCACACAAAAGGAGGGACAGAAGACTGTGCCAAAGCACACAGCTGCCCCAGCGTTTAGCCCAGAGATAAAACAAGAATATCATTGGGCAGCATAATCCTGCTCCAAATACATCATTATTAGATGAACATTCCAGACTTTTATTTTCATGCTTGTTATGCACCATTCCACATGCATATATTTCTGTAGCACCAGAAAGAGCTGTAACAGGCACCTGACAGCTTTCCATTGTTGTCTCAATCACGCACCCACCACTCCCCCATCCCGTCTTCCTCCATGCTTGTAAGGTTGCGCTTATCTCGTTTCCAGGCAAAGGCTTACAGTCCCTACATTACAACATCCTGAGATAAGGGCCCTCGCTTGACATTGTTCCTGCCAGTGCTGCAAACAAGTGACAAACCTGGCATGTATAAAAAGAGAGGGAGAACAACAAAGCCAGAGCCCCCTCCTCCTCGCCTCCTCCCAACTCCACCTCAAAGGACAGCCCATCAATTCTCCAGGATGTACACAATCATTATTGTAGGGGAAACAAAGGCCAGTGTCAATTGTGCAGTGTTATAAAGCAGTCCCTCAAATTAAAACCATGTACCTAACTGCATCTGATGGCAGAAGCTATTTAGCAGTGATATTTTACGGAAAGGCAATGAAAAGCAATAACTGCTTTATTTAATGTATCTGTTCAATCCAGCTGCCCTGGATAGGCCTTAATAGAAGCTGTCGATCAATGTCAGGCCCTTAGAAATAACTGCACCAGACTGCAATAAACATGAAGGAAAGATAACTAGAACTACTGATCAGCCTCTTGTTACCTTTCCTGCGCCCAGAGATTTGTCATTTGTTTATACTGCTCATAATAGCTGGCTCGATGATTATCATCTTGCCCACCTGGTATTGTGGTGGGCACATCAAGGTGGGGAGCGAGAGAGCAGAAGACGAAACCTTGGAAGAGGAGGGAGGAGGAAGAATATAAGATGTAAGACCAAAAGGTGAGGAATAGGAAAAGAAAGGTTGTTCAGGACATGTGAGGTTAAATCTTATAAAGTGTGCATGCTGGCTCCCTTGTTAAAATACTAACATCACTTATACTTTCTTTGCCATCGCTTGACGGACCTTCCCTTAAGATTCATGAAATAAGGCATGAATTTTTAGTTTCAGTGTCTTCTCCACAAATCCTAGTGCTGTCAGGAAGACACTAACAAGGCCTATAACCAAGATAGCCCATACTCAACCATGACTTAATTTGCCTTCTCTGCCCATCCACTCCAAATGTTCCCCCATGCTCCAGTCTCAGCCTTCTCTAATTCATTTTAATTTCTATCCTTATACAAGCTCATCCTCTCTTATCATTACCATCTGTAACAGGGGTTAGTCATCTACAACCCATGGACTAATCTAGTCAGCAGTCTGTTTTTATAAATAAAGTTTTATTGGAACACAGCCACGCCCATGCATTTAGGTTTTGTGTATGACTGCTATGGCATTAAGATGGCAGTTAAGTAGTTGAGACAGATACTATGTTGCCCCCAAAGCCTAACGTATTTACTACCTGGCCCTTTACAGAAAATGTTTGTCAATCCCTGATCTATTTATGTCATTTCGAAATGTGTACTTCAGCCCAGATCTCTCTACTCATCTCTAGACCTGTGTTTCTATCTGCCCCTTAGTCTCCACCTCCTGGATCCCTCCATCGGGCTGTCTCCATGCGGTTTGTATGTAATATGTCCAAAACCTAATTTATTTTATAGTTTCTCCAGTTTTGTATCTCCAGTCATGGCCTCACCATCTGTTTTAACGACCCATATCATCCCCATAAGGAAGCCAAGGCTTAGAAAGGATTCATGACTTGCAAGGGTCACAATCTTTGCAAATGACTACACTGGGATTTGAACCCAAGACTATCGGTCTCAAAAGCCCGAGATTTTCTTCATGTCTATAATGCTTTTCTGATATTATAGAAATATTTGCTAGTTCCCTACTTCCTACAGAGGACCAATGTTAATTCATATGGCATTCAGACTTTCAATTTTTCTTTTTACGTGCTCTTCCATCACACACTATCTCATACCACTCTTGACATGTACTAGTCCATGAACATGTGATGTGATTATGAAGCTAATACGACACTTCCCCTGGAAATTTTTCCCGAACCCACACCCACTCTCACTTTCCTAGCAGAATTAATTGTCCCTTCCCTGGTGCTCTTATGTACTCTGGTCAAACTACAGGAGAACACTTATCAAACTGTGCTATATTTACACATTATATTATGCCGCCTCAGATACGTTCCAGACCTTTAAAATGAAAGACAATTTATTACACATGTTTTCTAGTGCCTAGAACTTAGTAAGTAATGAATAAATGTTGGTTTAAGGTTTCTTCCAGACTCACACCATTCCAATTCATTTTTTTAAAGGTTCCACAGTGAGCTTTCAGAAACACAATTTGCATCATGTGGTTTCTGTTTAGATGGACTCATAGCTTCATCTTTATGTACAGGATTTTAAGGTCCAAACTCCTTTGATGCTGTGAGGCTCACTACATAGGTCCACACCGCAACCTCATTTTCAGCCATCTTAATCCACCTGCTAACCTCATTTTCAGCTTCTCTCTTTCCCACACCCCAGACACAGACTTAGCATCAGCCATACTGAACTACTGGGCCTCTGCACATGCTTCCCTGTCTTTCAGGACTCTTCCTCTCCCTCTGGTCTTCTTTGACAGCCTCTGTTTCTTTTTCATGACCCAGGTCAAATGTCTTCTACTCCATGAAACCTTCCTCACCAGAGGAAAGTTGACCTCCTTTATTTTGGGCCTCCATGTAATAGTGATAGTAGTATCATCACAGTGTAGCCATCTGTGTTGTGTGCTTTAGATAGGTTAGATTGTTTGATCTCCACAAAAAGAGGTCAGTACTATTATTCCCATTTTTCTAGCTGTAGGTATACATGTCTTCTAAGAAAGACTTGCTCTACCTTCTCTGCCTAGACACCCAGAATTTATTTTATTCTAGATGAAGAGAACTCTCAATTATCTCACTCTGCCTGACTGACTCTCTGAATTCCTCTTCTGGGAGACCGTGTGTGAAATACAATGTGTAAGCACAGCAATATGTGGCAGTCATTATAAACACTAGAACCTTGTCACAGTGAACGAGCGATTGTTGCCCTGTATTGGTCTTTCTGTTGAAAACAAGTGAAACAGAGCAGCAGACTTTTAAAGGATCTCTTTCCAAATGGAGACTGAAACTGTAGGGTGCTTTGGTTAGTTGGAAGCTTTATTTGTACTTTGACTTTGGCTTGGAAGGACAACATTTTGGAGATTTTCTTACCAGTAGTTAGTCAATGATTACTAAGGTAATTGGGTTCTCTGATGTGATGGATTGAAGTGCCCAAGAAGATGTCACTCTCAAATGTAATCTCTGTGAGTCTTAAGCACCACCTTTCTTGGTCCAAAGAAAGGCAAACTGAGACACCAGAGAAGAGAAAAATACTATGCACATTATAAAAATCTTCCTTTTGTAAACTTAATAGGACAAACTGAGTTTTGAGAAAATACTTCCATAACTAAGGCATCTGGCATAATGCAAAAAAATATATATAGAATTTAGATAGCCTTGTTGATTTGTTGTTGCTTAACAGTTAAAAGGAAATTGTTGAGATTCCTATCTTATTTTGAAGAAATTAGCAGCTTCTTTCATCAGCAAATGTATATTTTTTGTTTATGAGAAACATATAAACACATTATTGATAGCACTATGAAAATTATGTGCTAAAAAATTACAACAGCCCAAACCCCTAGAGCCTTAAAGAAATTGAGGCATATCTAACAGGAATTGGTGCTCAAGGTTTTTTTTAAGCTCACTCACCTCACATTCATTTTCCATTTTTAGTTGGTCCCTATGGGAATCTATGATGGAGCTTGGAGAATGTTTCCTTACATTATTTTAATTTCAAGAGCACTTGCTATTAAAAAAAGAAAAAGAAAAAAAGTTCTGTTATGGGCTGCCTGTTTGTGTCCCGCAAAATTTCATGTATAGATGCACTAAACCCCAGTGGGATTGCATTTGGAAGTGAGGCCTTTGGGAAGTAATTAGGTTTAAATGAGGTCATGAGGATGGTGCCCCAGCAATGGGATTCGTGCCTTTATAAAGAGATGAAGGTTGAATTTTATTGAAGGCCTTTTCTGTATCCATTGAGATAAACATATGGTTTTTGTCACTGGTTCTGATTATATGATGGATTACATTTATTGATTTGTGTATGTTGAACTAGCCTTGCATCCCAGGGATGAAGCCAACTTGATTGTGGTGTATAAGCTTTTTGATATGCTGCTGAATTCAGTTTGTCAGTATTTTATTGAAGATTTTTGCATGGATGTTCATCAGAGATGTTGGCCTGAAGTTTTCTTTTTTTGTTGTGTCTCTGCTGGGTTTTGGTATTGGGATGATGCTGGTCTCATAAAATGAATTAGGGAGGAGTCCCTCTTTTTTGAGGCACATATACACCATGGAATACTATGCAGTCATAAAAAAGAATGAGATCATGTCCTTTGCAGGGACATGGATGAAGCTGGAAGCCATCATTCTCAGCAAACTAACCCAGGAATAGAAAACCAAACACCCCATGTTCTCATTCATAAGTGCGAATTGAACAGTAAGAACACACGGACACAAGCAGGGGAACATCACCCACCAGGACCTGTTGGGGGATAGGGGCAAGGGGAGGGAGAGTATTAGGACAAATACCTAATGCATGCAGGGCTTAAAACCTAGATGACGGGTTGATAGGTGCAGCAAACCACCATGGCACATGTATACCTATGTAACAAACCTGCACATTCTGCACATGTATCCCAACACTTAAAGTAAAATAAAAGATAAATAAAAAATAAATAAATTGTTAAAGAAAGATGAAGGGACCAAAGCCATCTAGTCTATGGTATTCTGTTATAGCAGCCTGAACTGACCAAGATAAGTCCCAATAAGTTTTCCCCCAAAAAAAGCATTAATGCTTTTTGAAAATTACTTATTTTATCAGATGAGAAAATACCATTTTGATGGGAAAATAGCTAACATTATTTTAGGCCAAATATTAAACTAATTCAAATTTGCCCTCTCTAACCTTTTTCTAGATTTGCCGTACAGGCTGCCCCTGAAACTTTGAATACCGCAAATGAATTTAAGAGCACAACATAGCCATTTCTCCACTCCACTGGTTGGCACCCCAACATCTACCACAATCCCCAGATGTCCCAGCCTAACTTATTGACCATGTAACACAGTTCTGACCAATAACATATAAACTTGAGTTTGTTAGGTGGGACTTCTAGAAGAGCTAGAATCTGTCTCCTGATTTTAAAAAATAGAAATGAGGGAATAAATTCAGTTGACATAGCCCTTCACTTATTTATCCTTCCTCAACTTTCTGACTGGAATGCAGACGTTTGGCCTGGAGGTGCAGCATGTACCTTGCAACCATGAGGCAACAAGCTAGAAGCCAAAAACATACACAGAAGGGATGACAGAGCAAAATATGGAAAAAGTTTAGTACCTGATGGCATCACTAAAGTATCATACTAGCCATAAGCAACCTTCCCCGGAACTTCTTATTGTGTAAAATAAACAAACTCCATACCTTTAAGCCACTGGTAGATTTTCTGTTGCTATCAGCCAACTGCATTCCTGATGCTAACATAACCTGATGAAAGTAAAAACAGGAAGGAGGGGTGGTGTGAAGAATAAAGTCATATTTTTTTTTAGAAATATGAGCCAAGCAAAACAAAGTAAGAGAGCCAACCAAAGTTTTCAAGATATCAAAACCCAGCATTACGTGGTAGAACATGGTCAAAGCCTAGCCACAGATAGAAATGTACAGCTTTTGCTGAGAAAGACAGTTTCTAGCTTCATCCATGTCCCTGCAAAGGACACGAACTGATCCTTTTTTATGGCTGCATAGTATTCCATGGTGTACATGTGTCACATTGTCTTTGTCCAGTCTATCATTGATGGGCATTTGGGTTGGTTCCAAGTCTTTGCTATTGTGAATAGTGCTGCAATAAACATATGTGTGCATGTGTCTTTATAGTAGAATGATTTCTATTCCTTTGGGTATATACCCAGTGATGGGACTGCTGGGTCAAATGGTATTTCTGGTTCTAGATCCTTGAGGAATCACCACACTGTCTTCCACAATGGTTGAACTAATTTACACTCCCATCAACAGCGTAAAAGCATTCCTATTTCTCCACATCCTCTCCAACATCAGTTGTTTCCTGACTTTTTAATGATCACCATTCTAACTGGCATGAGATGGTATCTCATTGTGGTTTTGATTTGCATTTCTTTAATGGCCAGTAATGATGAGCTTATTTTCATGTTTTTTGGCTGCATAAATGTCTTCTTTTGAGTGTCTGTTTATATCCTTTGCCCACATTTTGATGGGGTTGTTTTTTCTTGAAAATTTGTTTAAGTTCCTTGTAGATTCTGGATGTTAGCCCTTTGTCAGATGGATAGATTGCAAAAATTTTCTCTGATTCTGTAGGTTGCCTGTTCCCTCAGATGGTAGTTTCTTCTGCAGTGCAGAAGCTCTTTAGTTTCATAGATACCATTTGTCAATTTTGGCTTTTGTTGCCCTTGCTTTTGGTGTTTTAGTCATGACGTCTTTGGCCATGCCTATGTCCTGGATGGTATTGCCTAGGTTTTCTTCTATGGTTTGTATAGTTTTAGGCCTTACATTTAAGTCTTTAATCCATCTTGAGTTAATTTTTGTATAAGGTGTAAGGAAGGGGTCCAGTTTCAGTTTTCCGCATATGGCTAGTCAGTTTTCCCAACACCATTTATTAAATAGGGAATCCTTTCCCCATTGTTTGTGTCAGGTTTGTCAAAGATCACAGGAACAGAAAACCAAACACCGCATGTTCTCACTCATATGTGGGAGCTCAGCAATGAGAACACATGGACACAGGGAGGGGAACATCACACACTGGGGCCTGTCAGGGTGTGGGGGACTAGGGGAGGGATAGCATTAGGAGAAATACCTAATGTAGATGACAGGTTGATGGGTGCAGCAAACTACTATGGCACGTGCATACCTATGTAATAAACCTGCACGTTCTGCACATGTATCCTGAAGTTAAAGTATAATAAAATAAAATAAAACAAAATAAAATAAATACAGCAAAAGTTTAAAAAGCAGATTCTAGAGTCCTACCCTAAATTAAAATTTAAAAAAAAAAAGGAAATGTTCACCTTTTCAGCTAACAGCAGTATTGATGAGTTCTCGAAGTGAAGGACTGAAGGGGTTCTTGAGAAAAGTCACTCAGAGCAATAAGCCTCTGTTGCATCATTTTGAAATGAACATTTATAGCACATTTTAAGTCAATACCTATGTGGTTTAGGTCACAAGAGGGCAAAGAGGTGAAAACTTGCAGGTAGAGAAGTTAAGGCTTCTTAAGACCTGATTCTATTTATGTAGTGTCCGATGTCTTGCCTGAGGTGGGTTGGGGAGCTGGAGAGATGCAGGGTGCTAATTGTTTGCTATTCATTTAAAGTCCATATATTCAGAGGGAATATTCCTTAAGGTCAAAGATTGAATCTTCTAAACAACTGTACTGCCTGACACACAGTGGGAGTAAATGCTCATTGAATAAATGAATAAATGTCATTTCTATATAATTTACCTGTTGCATTTTCTTCAGGCTTGAATTCTCTTTAAAAAATGATTCATACAGTAAAAAAAAAAAAATTCTGATTTTTTTCTTCTTGATATTCCTTGACCTTTCCTCATAAAAACACTATTTATCTCTTAACATAGCTCAAGTTTCATTCCCATCGTAAGGGTCTGTGAGGAATCCATTGCTGTAAATGGAATAAATGAAGAGAGCAAGAGTTCTGTGTCCTTACATTCATCTCCTGGGAGTCTCTACTACACTTCTGCTACCTCTCTACCATCTGGGAGTAAATGGAACAAAAATCTAACACCGTATTTAATGAGAAAATAATCGACTATTTCCTGTACAACACAGTTAGAGCCAAAAACATCCATGGGGATCAGTTTCTAACATTTTCACACAGAATTGCACAAATTCCAGTGATGATAATATGAAACTTAATTTGGATTCCATTTGTTTTTCACTTGCCAGGGGGAGATTTGAAACAATGGGTAATCCCAGAGTTCTCCTTTTTATAGAAAATTTAAATAAACAGCTTTCTATTTACGGAGTGAGGAAAGCGCCGCCTGACAATTATCAAGCAGGCAAGGCTGAAATACTGCACCACAGAGCTCATCCATCTATGGTGTTTTTTCACGTGGATATGGCACTGAATGATGGCAGCAAAGCCATAATGGGAACTTGAACGCCTTTTACCCAGCATGGTGGCATTGAGGGTGTTTTAGGCCTTGAGAATCGTAATGACTTAAGTTGTTACAGTACCTTTTAAGTCAAAAGATGTTTAAGTGATTTTCCCTACCCACCAGGTTTAAACCTTTGTTTTCTCTTGCATTTTTAAAGCATTGCAGCATGAATCTGAGACCACAAGCACAAGTGGTGCAGGTGGCTCAGAGAGACGAAAGGTTTGGGAGGCAGAGTGAACAGCCCACAATAAATAAACTGATAGCAGTGGATGGAGTCACATATATTTGATGGAGCCACATGTATTTCACATACGGGAAGCAGCCTCTGGGGTGCACTCAGAGGTAATCACCAGTGTTCATTGAAAGAGAAGGTGGAATTTAGCAGACCTCTAGTGTGAATCCATCCCAAATTGGCACCATTTAAACCCTCTGCATGAACACCACTCAGAACTTAATCTTCATCCTCAGCATGAAGCCTCATTCTGCACCTTTCTCCCAGGCTGAGACTCCAGGGCCTGCTGCTTTCCTGGGAAAGAGGTGATGGCTGAGTAAAGTTGCAGGGCCATTAGTGACAAGGCAGGCCATGACCCCATGTCCTGCCATCCCTGCACCTCCATCACTACAGTGGCTCCCAATTCATAGGAATAAAATAAAGGGAGAGAAGAGCCAATTTAGCACAGCAGCAAACTGCTATTTTTTCTAAGCAATCAACCATTTTATCAGTAGGAAATAGTTGTCTTCACAGATGTCAAGCAGTTAATCACCCCAAAAACCCTAAGAAGAAAAAAAGGATGTAGGTGCTAACATCCCAAGTTTATCTATTCTTAAAGTGAGTTGCAATTGCTTTCTCGTCTGTAAAATACCTACAATGTTGCTGTGAATTTAAATGACTTGATTTATGAAAAAAAATAGAAGCATAACTCACATATAGTAAGTACTCAGAAATGTTACTTATTCAGTCAATCCAATGTCAATTTTTGAGAACAGAACAAGCACTCAAGAGTCAGCATGGAACCAGGTGGTTCAACAAAACTACACATTAATTACTAACATACAGGAAAAGTTTGCAACAAGTTTTGCTTTTTTGTTTCCTTCTACTTTTAGATTCAAATTTTCTAATACTTAGAAAAATAGTCACAAGGCTAATTTAGATCTCTGAAGGAAAAAATTGTAAAAATTATTCTTAAAATATTTTTACATAAATTTTAAAAATTGGAAGCAATGTCTTTTTATTACATACCATAAAAACCTGTATGAGTCAGTGAAGTCACCAAATTCAATTTTGTTACTACTCAAAATATTAATTTTTAAAAAATAAATGACAAAATGGTTTTAGCTTTATTATCAATAGTGAACTCCTCTGATAACTTTTTAAAATCACCTACTTGTATTTTAACACTTGCATGGAAAGTTTTAAGGTATTCATTAGATTGATGAAATCAAGCAAATTGTTACCAATGGAATAAATTTCTTCATCATACTCAGATTCAGTCTTTGGTAATTTAATTTCAAATTTTAAAATTAACATTAAATAAATTGTATCTAGATTATCAGATGAACAGTCTGATTAGTCTGTAAGTGTTCTGGTTAATCTAAACAAAGATCAGTGTGCTAGAAAATTACAGGAGAAATAAAAAATGAATGATCTCCCATAATTTGATTAGTAAAATTGAAACATTTATTTTTTATGTAAAGTCACGATGCACAATGTCGTGTTTCTTTACTCTTCTTAGAATCAATGAAGAAATAAACATGTATTGTATGCCTCTAATGGCCAAGCCTCTGTGACCAAAGCTGCGGAACCCCCCAGAGATTTATCAATCACTGTTCCACAATGGTTCCTCATTTAGAAAATGGCAGGGCAAGTGGGATGCAGTCCTTTTGTAACTATAGTTAGAGTAGTCTTTATTGAATAAGTCTCTTATTTAGATATCGTACCACTGTAACACCATCTATATATTTCATCTATCTGTTAATCTCCTGCTATGTTACTAAAATGAATTAATAATAATTTATCAATTGGAAGAGCATGCCCAACCAACATTTTATCTATAGCTCACATAATAAGTGGCCAATGCCTAGCACAAGAATGAAAAGGGAAAGGGAAATAATATTTATAAAATGTTTAGACAGGGTTTACTGTGTGTTGGATGTTTTATACATTTTCCCTCATTAATACAGTAATCCTATGTGGTAGATACTATTATATCTATTTTATAAGTGAGCAGAATGAGAGTGATATCAGCAAGATGACAGAATAAGAATTTCTAGCACTAGTCCTCCTGCAGAAACATGAAGTTAAACAACTATCCACACATAGAATATCATTACAAGAGCTAAGAAATTCAAATGAGAGATTACAGCTCCTGGGTGCAGCAAAAAGAGAGATAATGGTCTGATATATTCAAAGTGCTAGGAAAAAAAAATCAGTCAACCAAGAATACTATACCCAGCAAATCTGTCCTTTAAAAATGAAGGAAGAAAAACACTTTCCCAAGCAAACAAAAGCTGTGGGAGCACATCACCACTAGAACTGCCTTATGAGAAATGCTAAAGGGATTTCTTCAAGTTTAAATGAAAGACACTAACAGCATGAAAGCATATGAAAAGATAAAACTCACTGTAAATATAAGAATGTAGTTAAGTTCAAAATACTCTAATGTTTTAATGGTGGTATATAAAGTACTAAAAATAAATATAGCTACAATAATTTTTTTTTTCTTGAGACAGAGTCTTGCTCTGTTGCCCAGACTAGAGTGCAATGATGTGGTCTCAGCTCACTGCAATCTTCCACCTCCTGGGTTTAAGCAATTCTCCTACCTCGACCTTCTGAGTAGCTGGAATTACAGGTGCATGCCACCACGCCCAGCTAATTTTTTGTATTTTTAGTAGAGATGGGGTTTCACCATGTTAGCTAGGCTAGTCTCGAACTCCTGACCTTGTGATCAGCCCACCTCAGCCTCCCAAAGTGCTGGGATTACAGGCGTGAGCCACCATGCCTGGCCTAATAATTTGTTAATGGATACAAAATATTCAAAATATGTAAATTGTGACATCAAATACATAAAATGCGCGAGGTGGAGAAGCTGAAGTGTAGAGTTTTTTAATATGGTTAGATAAATTGTCATCAATTTAAAATAGACTATTATAAGATGTTTTATGTGACCTTCATGGCAACCACAAAGAAAAAGCCTGTAGTCGAGTACACAAAAAAGAAAAAGAAAGAAAGCAAAGCATATAATCATAAAAAATTATCAAATCATGTAGAAAGACAGCAAGAAAGGAAGAAAGGAAGAAAGAAATTACAAATTAGAAAATAATAAAGAAAATGACATAAGTAAGTCTTTACCTAGCAATGATTACTTTAAATGTAAATAGACTGAATTATCCAATGGATTTTTTTAAAAGCAAGATTCAACTATATGCTGCCTACAAGAGACTTACATTAGTTTTAAGGAACATGGATAAACCTGGAGGATATCATACTAAGTGAAATAAACCAAGCACAGAAAGACAAATATCGTGTAATATCACTTACATGCAGAATCTGAAAAAGTCAAATTCATAGAAATAAAGAGTGGAAGGGTAGTTATCAGGAATTGTTGCGAGGGGGAGGGGGTAAATTGGGAGATATTGGTCAAAGCAAAAAATTTCAGTTATGCAGGATCAATAAGTTCTGGAGAACATTAGTACAGTGTGGTGGCTACAGTTTAAAAACAGTATTATTTACTTGAAATTTGCTAAGAAAATGGGTCTTAAATGTTCTCATGACAAAAAAATGGAAATCATGTGCATTAATGGATATGTTATTAGCTTGATTGTAATAATTTTTCACAATGTCTATACAGTACATCAAAATATTGCATTGTGTACTATTAATCCATACAATTTTTGTCAATTATACCTCAATAGAACTAAAAAAAATTAATAAAAGAAGACTGAGTCTAAGTAATTTGTAGTAGTCATAATAAAGTATTTACAACATGATCATTTATCATGAAGCCTCTACATGTACATTACCATACTATCCATAATTAAAGGCAGACTATAGGACTTCCCCTAAACTGTGAGATAGTATTGAGAAGCAGTATTGCAAAAGGGATAAAAGGCTGGGTTTTAGAGTTAGGTCTGCACCCAAATCCCTATTTCACCACTTATCCATGTAGAGTCTTAAGAAGTTATTCAACCTTAAGCCTCAGTGTCCACATTTGTAAAAGGCAAAAACAATTTACTTCATCATAATGTCGTATTGTATGAAATAATACACATAAAATACTTAACCTAGAGCATGCCATGTTAATACCAAAAATGTACAGAGTGGTTATTATGTGCCAGGCATTGTTGTAAGGGTTTAAACTCTCCTAATCATTGATTTTAGTAAATATTCACCGCAACTAATATTTCATTGTTAAAACAACTTAACCATGTTTAAACACCTTTTGGCACTCCTGTATTTCTACCATCTTTATCTGACTGACCTATCTTCAGCTTCAAAAAACTTTCATTTTCTTCCCACCCTTAAACATAGTTCTATTAGTATTGTTAGCTATTACCCTAGTACAATGCAGTATAGGTTTCTATAGTATCTATATCTAAGAAACATAATAGCTACAAAACAAAGTTTAAAAGTGAGTTATAAAGTAATATCTACTTGCATATTGGGTTTTATTAATATTATGAAATCAATGACAGAAAATGTGTTCTTGGTTAACCTAGCAATGAAATTGAGTCAATCAAACATGGCCATTCCAATCTGCAGAACGGGATTTAAAGCTTAAGTGGCCCAGAGAAAACCAGCCCTGCAAATGTTTTTTTAGATGCCACATAAACAAAATAACAATAAACAACACTCTTATTTTGTGCCAGACACTGTTCTAAGAAATTTTCATTTATGAGTAAAATCAATCCTCAGAACAATCTATGGATTAATGGTCTTACCATCTCCATTGTATAGACTAAGAAACTGAATCACAGAGAAGTTAAAGAATTTGGTCAACTTCCCATAGTTAGTATGACTTGAACCAAGGCAGACTAACTCTAAGGTACATGATTTTAACCACTGAACAGCATCCTCAACACAATAATAACGGAAAAATATAATGTTTAAATTATCTGGCTATAATTGAATCATGTAGTTTATTTACTAGCTTATCATACAAATTCAATTTCTTTATTTCATAAACTTGCAGCTTGAAAATCAACTCCTACAAATTTTAGACAATGAAAAACCCCATTTGTAAATATATGAAGATGCAGGCAACTCTCTTGCTCTTCCATTCCTAAATCATCGCATTAATCAACAGAAAGCTCTACTCACCAGTAGACATTATCTTTCATTTAGAAAATTCAGTTTGCTGTGGTTAATTTTTTAATGTTTCAATTTCAGCTTCAATTACCCATGAAAAAGTATAGATCTTGTGTATTAAATATTAAAACATTCCAGGAAAATTACACATAGTTCTTCCATTTAAAAAATAGCATAACCTGAGTTTAGAGTGCCACTATTTATATTTCAACTCTGCTCCAAATCTTCGTTTTGCTAAAAGCAAAAGCTCTGCAGTTAGAATTAACTGTAAAAATCTTAAGAAGCCCGACAAATCAAGACATTTAGACAAAATATGATTCTATGAATTTTAATAATTCAATATATACAAAAGATGTATAGAGCGTCATCTCATGAGAGAACAAAAAATAGTACCTCAGAGCCTGCTGGGGTTATTGTCTTTAATGGGCAAAATTGCACTGACAGCCTGAAATTCTTAGTTAATAGCAAAGCTAAAGTAACTCACAGAAAATGACACTGTGAAGTAGTCAGAAAAATTAAGAATGGCTGCAGTCAATTTAGTAACACCCAGATATTGAGATGTCAGTAGATTGGAACCTAATAATGAATGATCACTTAGAAGGAAAAGAAGCTAGATGAAGTTATATAAAATGTAAGTAAACTATTTTCAGGGCCTTTAATGTAAGAATTTTGAACTTTCTCATAACACTCAAATGTTAGGAGACATTCTACTAACATTCTGCTAACAGATTCATGACTAAAGATCAGTATATCTTAAAATAAAAATCTTTTTGGTACTTTAAAAATTACTAAAGTCCAGTGGATTCGATCTAAGATAATCTTCCCTTGAGATCATATTCAATTCTGTATCAAATAGTTTTGTTGTAAACTTCATGTCATTGATTAATCCATTCATTCATTTAAAAAGTATTTGCCACTTAGCATGTTTCAGTCAGTACATTTGACATGAAGGATGCAGAGATGACTAAAACAACTTTGCAATGACCTTCACCGTTAAATCTACCAAGCCAATTTTAAAGAGAATTTAGGGCATTAAAATAAAGCCAATTATAATTCTTCACAATATACTAAATGCTTTTCACAAATGTTATTTTATCTTCAAAACTTTTCTGTGAAAAAAGCTAATGCTATATCTTCTTTACAGAGGAAGAAACTGAGGCTCAACATTTTTATGGAAATTGCCAAGGATAACACTTTCAGTATAAAAACAAATTTAAACTTGGAATTTCAGCTTCAAAATATACAATTATTATACTGTATATTTATTTTTCAGTGTGCGAGACAGAAATGAATGGTGAGCCTGGTAATAGAACCTCGAATGCTTAAACAATTAGGGATAATTCTTTTCATCAAACCCTGTGAGGAAAAAAGACAAGAACAACGCTGAATACTAGGAAGTGATATAACATCCTAAACCATAACTTTTAGCTAGTCCTTCTCCTATTTTAAAAGACAAGGTTCCCCACCATTCACGCAGGGGTGTAATATGGAGATAACTTTGTTCCACTTCCAACATCTCATACTTGAAATGCCCTCCTTCTGACTTCAATATCCTGATTTTCCAACTCTTTTATGGCCATACAACATCCTATTTCTCCGTTATCCCATTCAGGGCTTCATTTGCTTCCTTACTAAGCTCTACAGCCACGATCAGCTATTTCCAAATTGCCTATAGCACTTTAAAATCCTTCGTCCCTTGACTCCTTCCTATTATATTTTTATTATGTCTTATTTTTATTCTAATGGAGAAAATCAGAAACCACGACTGGACCCACTGCATTTTTTTTTCTTCTTTTACTTGGTCCTTGGCCCTTGTGCTCCTCAATTGCTCTCCTATTCTTATTTCCTCTAGTGCGTTTTTCACTTCCACTGTTTGACAACATTTTCACATTTTCCCGGGCTCCAATCCCATTCCCACTGCTCCACTTTGATCCCCACCACCATCTCAACTCTCAGGAAATGACTTAACCTCTCATCAGGACACTAGCAAACAAAGATTTATGGATTTGGGTCTAAGGTCAAATTTTGAAAGCAGATGATCAGTGATAGAATGCCAAGAGTAGGAGAGTAGGGAAATGGGCTCTGGGTTAGACTATAGCCTGTGTACTGGGTCTACAGCTAGAAACGCACAGAAGATAAACGTCACTTTAATATATCAATAATTTTTATGTGGCAGAAGATAAAGAAAGTATTAGAACTGGGGATACCAATTGGTAAAGAATCTTAAAATCCCATGGTTGAAAATCAGTTGAATAAGATCATATTTTGTTCTTGGAACGTAAATGATATGATTTTTAAAAAAATATCTAAAGAAAATGATGCAAAAAGAAAAACCCATGGAAGACCAACAAAAGCGCAAAAAGCATTCTGTCTTCACCCTCTGTCTCCTGATTTTTTCTTTCCTTTTTGTTATTAGCATATTAAAGTTTCCATTAAAATTTTAAGAGATGCTAGTTTATATAAGACATGTATATCTAACCATACACCTATATTTGTATTTGGTTTCCTAAGTCAAAGATATTATACTTAATACATGCACACAACGTGCATTAATAGTTTAGAACAAGTGTTCAATGATTACACAGATCTCTGGGCAATTTATCATTGTATTTTAAATAATACTGAACTTATTTTCCTAATATAGGACCAGGTGTTTGTGAGTATAATGGACACTTATGCAATGTTCTGCCTACCACTACGCCCATCTGTCTTCTGGAAAGGAGTCTAGTGTAGTGGAGACAAATTCTGTGCTGTAATGCCTGGTTGCCTGATCTCCAGTCTCACCCCTCTTAAGCAACAGGACAAAGTATCTAATATCTCTGAGACTTGGTTGTCACTCTGTAAATTTGGCAGTTAAAAACAGTACCTTCCTCATGAGACAGTTGAGAATCACGGTGCCTGGATATGGTAAGCCCTCAAAATCTTAAGGTAACGTTATAATTATTCTAGGAACTGTTTCTCCTCTTCTCACCCACATGGCTGCAATAGAAACTCACATGATAGAAAGAACGGCCTCCCCTGACCATAGTCAACTGTTCTAGGGTTGTACCTCACACCCTAGTGGAACCCATGAGTCCTTTCTCATATTTGAACTGGACTCTCTCTTCAAGACTTCAAGCTAGCTATTCAGAGAAATGCAAATACTTTTATTAAAATATTAAGGGAATTTCTTTAAAAATTACAATGTATGAAGGGAAAGATTAATGTTCTAGTACACTTAAACTTTCTCTTGAATTTCCAAAGGAGTGGTACCTTAAGACTTAGACCTTCATGAGAGAAGGAAAATCTTTGGACAATATCCCCAATTCCAGACTGGCTCTTCCTTTCCCTCCACAAGATATTCCTCTTACCAATTACTCTACAACTCCTCCTTGTGCCCTCTCCCCCAATCCATCCCTGAGAAGTATAGTCTGTGTCAATTGTTTTCAACCTGGGGCAATCTTGCTTCTCAGGGGACATATGACGACGTCCAGAGACATTTTTTGTTGCCAAAACTAGAGGATGCAGTGCTCCCAGCATCTAGTGGTAGAGACCGGTGTCAATAATATGGATGCTGAGAATCAAAACAGAGAAGTGAACCATTTCTCCACCAGTAAGAAGTCCATCTACCTTTGAAATCAGTGCTTTCCCATTATTATGTAGAATAGTTATAATCGTTTCTTGTCTACCTAGGTCCTTCCAGAATCATGTATCTAGTGCTACATTAGGATTAAAAGTTGTTCTTTACCCTGGGGATGGATTGGGAATGATTCCATTCATACAATTCAGAACTTAGCTATTATGAGCCAGGAGGGGAGGGGAAGTTACCAATCTTCCCAGCAAATGTATATTCCAGAGAGAGACTTACTCTGCACACACTCTTAAGAAAGAAGTTAGGGCCGGGCGCGGTGGCTCACACCTGTAATCCCAGCACTTTGGGAGGCTGAGGCGGGTGGATCACGAGGTCAGGAGATTGAGACCATCCTGGCTAACACGATGAAACCCCGTCTCTACTAAAATACAAAAAATTAGCCGGGCTTGGTGGCGGATGCCTGTAATCCCAGCTACTCGGAGGCTGAGGCAGGAGAATGGCGTGAACTCGGGAGGCGGAGCTTGCAGTGAGCCGAGATCATGCCACTGCACTCCAGCCTGGGCGACAAAGCGAGACTCTATCTCAAAAAAAAAAGAAAGAAAGAAAGAAAGAAGTTAGGTTAATGCCTGTTGAGACAGTCACTGTGATTATTGTGCTGAAATAACTTTGGTAGGATGACCATACCTGGTATCTTAGTCCATTGGGCTGCTATAACAAAATAGCATAAAATGGTATAATCAATGGGTGACTTACAAACAACAGAAATTTACCTCTCACAGTTCTGGAGGCTGGGAAGTCCAAGATTAGGGTACCTGAAGATTCAGTGTCTAGTGAGGGCCCACAATGTGGTTCATAGACAGTGTCTTCTTGCTGTGCCCTCACATGGTAGAAGCAGTGGAACAGCTCTCTTGGGTATATATTACAAGGCCACTAATCCCATCCATGAAGGCTCTGCCTTCCTGACTTGATCAACCCCAAAAGGCCTCTCACCTCCTCATACCATCACCTTGGAAGTAAGAATTTTAACGTATTAATTTCGGGGGACACAAACATGCACACCATAGCACCTGGTAATAATATTGGCTTAGGGAACCTTGTAGTAAAGTACATTGAAGACAAATTCACAATGAAATGTATCTAGAGACAGAGATAGTGGTTTATCTTATACATAGACTATTTTAACATAAAAATTGTTTAGTAAGAGCACACTAGATATTTTAAAATTAATATTTTTATTGGTTAAAATTTGTAATAGAAATATGTCATTAAGTAAAACTATATGTAAGTATTGAAATCCACAAATATGTAAGATACAAAGAACTGCTTCAGCCAAGCAGAAGACTGGGTATTCAAAATATGTGGATGATTTAAGAGTATAAGTAAAAAAAAAATGTGGAAAGGTAAATTTGGTATGCTTGATTTTTGCAATGGAAAGAAATAAACATCAAGAGGGATATTGGAATAGTCATTAGTCTTTGGACACAAAATCAGAGTAAAATTGCCCAATTCTTTTAGAAGAAAATGAGGTATGGCTACATTTAGAGTACAATTTTCTTATTGCAAGGAATCCTGGGTTGAGTTTTTTATTCAACTTCATCCTCACATTATCCTTATCCTATTGGATAGTATAATTTTTAAAATGGCACCAAAAGAAACTGTTTAATAGTCCATTTTGTACTGTCCATTATAGAAACCATGAAGTTATTTGGATGATAGACATAGAGATGTGCTGCTCAGATGCCTCTTTCAAGAAAGAACTTGCTGCCTTTTGCTCAGTTTCTTCCTGGAGGTTTCAAGCCTCTTTGCAGGGAAGTCACATCCTTCCCAGGGCAGCCTGACTGAGCAAGGTAGAGGTACAAAGATTCACCCATTTCAGCCCACTGCAGGACACTCATTCAGATGGGATACTTGAACCAGAGTTCCTCGCCAAGTTGGCCAAGGCATGGTTTCCTTTGCTCCTTCTTTCTCCCTCTCTTTTCCTTTTACCCGAGTAAATAACTTGCACCACAATCTCCATCTCATCATCTGCTTCCTGAGAACCCAACCTGTGAAACTTATATTTAGAAGAATCTCAGAAGTCTTTGTCAGATCTTCCCCTCAACTACAACAGTGTATGGTACTTCAAAGTAGCATCAGAATAGTCCGATGTGATGAAGAGTGCTGACTTTGTAATATACTTACCCATGGGTTCTAATCTTACTTGTACCTCTAATTAGCAGTTTGAACTTGGATAAAGTACATAATCTCTCTAAATTTTGGTTTTCTTATCTGTGAAACAAGGGTAGTAATATTTACTGCAAAGAACTGTTATGAAGAATGAAAGTTAAGTAATGTATATAAAATGCTTACTGTGGCATCTGGCTCATAGCAGGAAGAAAAAAATAATAAAAGAAGAAAAAAAGACTGAATAATTTACAGATAAATCTACTCAAGAAAAAAGCAGAAATGGGAAGTTTAGAGATTTTGATAAAAGTTGGAATTCTTTGTTGATATGTTCATGTTCTTTGTAATGTTATGGTAAAAAAATTTCCTAGATGATAGTTTGTAAGCCTAGTTAATAAAATAACCAGGGGCAGCAGAAAAATTGTAGGGTGGGAGGCTGTGGAGGCTGTGGGAAGATCTGAAATAACTGTTACAGCAGTTGTAGCAAGAATCTTGGCCTCTCTCTGACACATGTATTGGATCTACTCACTCTCCTTCATGTCTGAATCCTTACAATAAGAAATCTGTAGAGTATTAGTCATCTGAAATTGGCTGTACTAACAGCTGAGTAGTAAGAATAACTGAAGAGAATAAGACTTATGTTAGGCTATAAGAGGAGGCAAACTCAAGGAGGGGACTTAGTACTGTGAAAGTACAATAAAAAAGCATTTAGTTATGAAATTCAGCATTAAGTTTTCCTACGTCCAATAGTACTTTAAAATGTCTTCTATGTATCTCTCTATATCCTTGACATCAGTGCACATAAGTTTTGCCAATTGGATGAAAAATACTGATAGTTAGATTGTTATAATAGTATAGACAGCCACTAGCTTTCAAAGTGCAAGACTTGCTTCAACTTGGAAAGCAGAGTACCCGCTATGTCTTCAAGTATCCGGGCATCTTGGAAGCCATTTCTGGCACAGAAGAAAGCTTGGAAGTAGACATTTCAGTTTTTATCTATAGTACAAAATGTTATTTCAACCCCATAGCTCCTAAGGAATGAAACTAGTGTCAAAGATTTAATGCCTTTTCACATTAGTGATGTCAGCACAAAATGGTCATCTTCTCTGAATAATTTATCTTCCTGCTGCATAATTCTCTTATCTTTTTTTCTACATTTTGGCTTTTTACTGTAGATGAGAAGGTAAATGGCTGTTAGTCCCTGACAAAACCTGTGGAGCATCCTTCCCATCAATCAATTAAAAAACACTTACCTTACATTCAACATGATTTATTTCTTGTTAATACAATTGTCTCACTATATCCTTCTATTATTATACCCTTAATTCCATTAGCCATTCGCTTAATGCTCACTTTAAAGCTGACCCCCAAAGAGCTTAAAAGAGAGAGGGAAGTCCGTCTAATAGTGGCATTGCCAATAAAATTCTGGAAGCTCTTCCCCTAAAGCCTTGTAGGTCACGGAAAAGATAGGTCACAGAATGTATCCTGCCTGAAAAGAATAAAGCAATCTCTCATTTATTTATTCTGATGGATAATGCTTGATGGCTTAAAAATCCCTAAGAGCTCTCATCTTAAAAGTCAACACAATAAGTTCACCAAGTGAAATCCTACACATTGCACAAGGATGGATAAGACTCTTCCAAGTTCTTAAATAAAATTTAAAAGGAGGAAACAGAGAGAAAACCATTTGTATTTTTTGAAGATTAATGACTCATTTGTTTGGAGGTGGAGCGAAAGGTTAACCTCTTAAACAGCTAAGTGACACACAAAAAAATGTAATATTATTTCTCATAGTGGTGAAGCTACATGCTCTCTAGCAAATGTCCTCCATTTGGATTGAAGTTTAAAAGCTATAAAAAGAAATCCTTATACTGTACTTCTAAAATTATAGGTTGAACAGCTGCTATGATTTTTCTCAGTGAGAACATACGTTTTCTTTCTGAAATTTAATTATATGAATGCCTTCATACAATATACAAGCATATATATTTTTTATGTCAAAGCATATTGGATTAGGTCATATGTGGCAGGCTAGATATGCCTTGCTAATAGACACTTCTGTCTGCTTCCTGGCTGATAGAAACCTAGTTTTATTCAGGTGCCCATGCATCAGAGATAGAGAATCCATCTACAGCCTAAGGGTAAGCCTGGACAGTAAAATCAGTCCTGGAAATTCCATAGCCCTTATTGGTCATTAAAGTTGAGGCAGACTTCTGGGACAAGTTTCCTCCTTTCTAAAAATAATGATAAAACATGGATGTGTTCATGACCACTGTGATGCCTGGGGTCTTAATCATTATCTTATGACCTTGAGAAGAAGCAGCTAAGTACGAAGTCAACATCCTGGGGATGACAGAGTAGAAAGACAGAAGATATCTCTTCCCTTGAAATGTAATTTATCCCTGGAATTCATCAAACTGAAACTGTCTTACTTCAGTACTTTTTGTTAAATGAAATAATACGTATGCTCATTACATCAGGTGACTAAGCATTATCTATTAACTACATCTGGAAGCATCATGGCTGATACATCATAGACACTTTTTAAAATTGTCTTTTCTCTTTTTGCTATTCGCTTCCTCTCCCTCCCCTTTCTCTTTTTCTTTCTCTGTTCCAAATCTTATCTCATTTAGCCCTAAATCTAATTAACTTATTTTATGATCTAGTGTGTGTCCTTTTGTATTTTTCTCTATATACACTTAATTACCTACAAAGACATATAAATGCACATATATACATACACATATATACACATACATACATACATACCCATTGGTAAATAAGTATGCAAGTTTTATGGCTTTATCAAAAAAATGGGATTATATCATACACATTCTTTTGCACCATTTTTTTTTTCATTCCACAATGCTGCATGAACATTTCTTCAGGTCAATTGGTATAGCTCTAAATTCAACACAGGTTCAGTAATATTCATTATATGGGTGTGAAAATTCAATCATTTTCCTATTGATTGTCACTCTCTTTGTTTTTAATTTATTGCTAAATAAATAAGAGTTAACATAAACCTTGGGCATATATCCTTTCATACGGATGCTTTTATTTATGTGGAATAGATCCCAAGATAGCTATGTGAAAGGAAATATGCATTTTCTTTTTAGTAATTACTTTCCCTAAAGGCCATAGTGATTCACAGTTTCAACAGTAATATGTGAAAAAAACTATTTCCCCAAATACTCACCAGCACTAGTTTTCACTTCTTAAGTTTTGTCAGCTTGATAGGTATAAAGTGATAGTTCATTCTTACTCCAATTTGCATTTGTTAACATTTGTATTTTCTCTTCTAGAAATAGGATATTCTTGTCTTCTGCCTGTTTGTTGTTGCTGCTGTGTGGCTTTTTCTTCAACCTGTAAACTTGTAGAGTGTTTTATTTATTCTATAAGATAATTATGTCATCTGTGTTGGAAATGCTGTTAAACAATCAATACTTTGGGCATGGTACATTTTCTAAACATAAATTTTTAATGGCAAATATGCCCATTTTATTGTCTAGTTTCTGAGTTTACAGTTAATATTAAGAACATTGTTATACCTGTGTTGTATTCATAAGCCTTTTACTCATTTTCTCAAATTGAGATAATACTTCAATTTGTTTTTTAAAATCCAATCATTAGATTAAAAGTCATTAAATTAAAAAGACCTCAACACATAGGGGCAGTAAGTAAATGGTGGTTTCCAGGGGCTGGGAGGAGAGGAAAATGGGGATAAAGTTTCAGTTATGCAAGATGAGAAAGTTCTAGAGATCTAGTATACAAAAATGTGCATATAGTTAGCACTACTGTGCTATACACATTCAATTTGAAGAGTATAGATTTGATGTTGTGTGTTTTTATAGTATAAAAACACATTTACACTAATTTTTAGAAGAAAAATGATGATGTGTTTCATCACAACTCAAAAGGTACCTAAATAATTTTCACAGAAAAATACACTAATTAAACAATAAAAACAAGTATATGTAAGTAATAAACAACAACTTGAATGTAAAAACAGCTAATGCATATAATGTATATGTGTATTGGAGTGCTTTTTCCTCCTTCTTTCCCATTTTATTCACCAATTTTTAAACCTTTTGGGAGCTTCAGGGTTATCTTACATTCAAACTGCACAGAAAACAAACCTTAGATAAAAACAAAAGGGGAATACTATTAGTACTATTTCAAAATTTGGAAATAGTACATGTGCACAGCAGATTCAAAAAATGTTAAAAAGAAAATATTACCTCTTCATTCCTTCTACCTGATGGATGTGTGTACAGCAAATATTTTGGGTTCACCCAAACAAGGTGCACAATCCCAATTTATTATATGATACTGTATGACTGAAAACTATTGTGTTGAGTAAATGGTGTGTCTTTGCATGAAGCCATAATGTTGAAAAATCGCATCTTTTAATCCATTTATTTGGTATGGTTTGGGTGATGAAGCTTTACACACACACAAAAAGGAATCCTTATTCAAAAAGTGGTATAACATTTCAAGAGCCATTATGACCAAGTCATTAATTGAATAGTCATTATCAGAGAAAAGTTTGTTATCTCCTAGATTTTTTTGAAGGGCTTTAATTATTTTATGTTTTACAATTATGTCTCTAATCCACCAGGAATTTAATATTTTACATGGCATAAGACAGGATTCAACTCAATTTTATTCCAGAAGAATATATTTTATTTATTTTTAATATTAAATTTTTGTAGTTTATGTCTATATTCTCAATTTTATTCCATGGATCTTTTTGTCTATGATGAAATTGATACTTTTTCCAGCTTTATTGATGTTTAAGTGACAAACAAATTGTATATATTTAAGGCATAAAATGTAATGTTTTGATAAACATACACATTGTGAAATGATTACCACAATCAACCTAATTAACATATCCATCACCTCACATAGCTATGTGTGTGTGTGCACGTGTGTGTTTGTGGTGAAAATACTTAAGATCTACTCTCTCAGCAAATTTCTACTATACAATACATTATTCTTAACTAAGGTTACTATGCTCTACATTAGGTCTCCAGAACCTATTCAGCTTTTAACTGAAAGTCTGTACCCTTTGCCCTTACCTGCTAGCAACTATCATTCTACTCTCTGCTTTATGGGTTTGACTTTTTTAGATTTCACATGTAAGTGAGATCACGTTATTTGTCTTTCTGTGCCTGGCTTCTTATTTCACTTAGTATAATATATCCCCAGTTCATTCATGTGACAAATGATAGTATTTCCTTCTTTTATTTATTTATTTATTTATTTATTTATTTATTTATTTTTATTATACTTTAAGTTCTAGGGTACATGTGCACAACGTGCAGGTTTGTTACATATGTATACATGTGCCATGTTGGTGTGCTGCACCCATTAACTCGTCATTCATATTAGGTGTATCTCCTAATGCTATCCCTCCCCCCTACCCCCTCCACAATAGGACCTGGTGTGTGATGCTCCCCTTCCTGTGCCCAAGTGATCTCATTGTTCAATTCCCACCTATGAGTGAGAACGTGCGGTATTTGGTTTTCTGTTCTTGCGATAGTTTGCTGAGAATGATGGTTTCCAGCTATTTCCTTCTTTTTAAAAGCTGAATTATATATATGTAAAATATTTTCTTTATCCATTAATCTGTCAATATCTTGGCTATTGTGGATAATGCTGCATGAACCTGGGAGTGCAGATGGTTTTATTTTCTGTGGATATATACCCAGAGTGGGACTGCTGGGTCATACGGTAGTTCTATTTTTAATTTTTTAGGTAATCTCTATTCTGTTTTTCATAATGGCTATAACAATTTATATTCTCATTAACAATGTATAAGGGTTGCTTTTTCTCCATACCTTCACCAACACTTATCTCTTGTCTTTTTAATAACAGCCATCCTAACAGGTGTACAGTAACGTTGTGGTTTCAATTTGCATTCCCTGATGATTGGTGATGTTGAGTATTCTTTCATATACCTGTTGGCCATTTGTATTTTATTTTGAGAAACATCTGTTCAGGTCCTTTGATCATTTTTTAAATTGTTTTTTCTGCTATTGAGTTGTTTGCATACCTTATATATTTTGAATATTATCCCCTTGTCAAATGTGTAGTTCACAAATATTTTACCTCATTCCACAGGTTGCCTTTTCATATTGTTAATTGTTTCCTTTGCTGTGCAGAAACTTTTTAATTTGATGTAGTCTCATTTGTTTATTTTTCTTTTTGTTGTCTGTGCTTTTGGTGTCATAGCAAAAAAAAAAAATCATCACCACAACCAATTCACAACTTTTCCCCCTACATTTAAATTTTATAGTTTTATGCCTTACATTTAATTCTTTGTGTTTTTTGTTTTTGTTTTTGTTTTTGTTTTTTAGACCGAGTTTTGTTCTTGTTAACCAGGCTGGAGTGCAGTGGCACGATCTCAGCTCACTGCAACCTCTGCCTCGCAGGTTGAAGTGATTCTCCTGCTTCAGCCTCCCATGTAGCTGGGATTGCAGGTGTCTGACACCACGCCTGGCTAATTTTTTGTATTTTTACAAAAATTAGGGGTTTCACCATTTTGGCCAGACTGGTCTCCAACTCCTGACCTCAGGTGATCCACCCACATTGGCCTCCCAAAGTGCTGGGATTACAGGTGTGAGTCACTGTGCCCAGCCCATTTAATTAATTTTGAGTTGATTTTTGTGATGGTGTTAGATACGGATCCAGTTTTATGCTTCTACGTGTAGATGTAATTTTCCCAATACCATTTATTTAAGAGACTATCCTTTCCCCATTGTGCATTCTTGGTACCTTTGTCAAAGATTAGTTGACCATAAATGCACTGGTTTCTTTCTGGGTTTTCTATTCTGTTCTATTCTATACAACTGTATTTATTCCAGTACCATATTATTTTGATTACTATAGGTTTATAATAAAACTTGATATGAGGAAATGTGATTTCTTCAGTTTTGTTCTATTCAAGATTGCTTTAGCTAGTTTGGGTCTTTTGTGGTTCTAAAATAATTTTAGGACTATTTTTTTTACTTTTACTTCTATGAAAATTGCCATTTAAATTTTGATAGCAATTACACTGAAATTTGTAGATTGCTTCTGCTGAGAAATCCACTGGTAGCTTCATGAAGGCTTATCAAAGGGTTTCCTTGTATGTGATGAGCTTTTTTCTCTTTCTGCTTTCAAAATTCTCCCCTGGTCCTTGACTTTTGACAGTTTGATTTTAATGTGTCTTGGTGAACTCTTCTATGGGTTGAATTTGTTTGAAGATCTGTGAACGTCATATAACTGGATGTCCATATCTTATGATTTGGGAAGGTTTCACCCATTTTTTAATGAGCATTTCTCCTTTCTCTCTCTCTCTTCTTTTTCTAAAATTTCATTAATGCAAATGTTAGCTCTCTTGATGGTGTCCCATAAGTCTTTTAGGCTTTCCTCATTCTTTTTCATTTTTTTTCCTCCTCTGAATGAGTATTTTCAAATGACCTGTCTTTGAATCACAGATTCTTTCTTCTGCTTGATTAAGTCTGCTTGTTGACACTCTATGCATTTTTCATTTCATTAATTTATTCTTCAGCTCTAGAATTTCCATTTGGTTCTTTTTTTATATAATTACTCTTTATTGAACTTCTCATTTTGTTCATTTTTTTCCTGATTTCATTGAATTACCTTTCTGTGTTCTCTTGTTGAGAACACAGCTTGGTTGAGCTTCCTTAAAACAATTTAAATTCTTTGTTAGGCAATTTATAGGTCTCTGCTTTTTTATGGAAATCATTATGTTCCTTTGTGGTGTCATGTTTTCTTATTTTTTTATGGGTCTTAATGCTTTGTGTTGCTGCTTTCACATTTGAAGCAGCAGCTACCTTCTACAGTCCTTACTGACTGGCTTTGGGAGAGAAATGCCTTCATTAGTTATCCCAGGTAGAGATTCTGAGGCCCTCAAACCCTTTCTGTGGATGCGCTCATTCAACGTCTCTCTTTCTATCTTGAAAGTAAGGAGAATTCTTAAGATTGTATGCTTCTCAATCTTGCAAAGCCAGGCCAGGTGCTGAAAGTCTCCTGTTTATTTTACCCAAGGTGGTGTCTTGAAATCCTCAAGTTCGTGTGCCTTCTCCTGCAGTGTCAAGCCCGTTGTCTGTGCAAGATGCTTGTACTTGCTGTCCACAGGTTGCTCTCATGGAGTCCACTTTGAGGAGGGCAATGGTGAGGTGTGCAGAGTGTTTGTGATGCTCATGGACCAGTTTGGAGGGGTCTTCAGGCCAGGTGTCCCAAGCAGCTCATGGGCAGGCTTCCCTGTCCACAGAGCACTTAGTAGAGTCTGTAACCTCTCTTTTCTATTCCTGGCCTCTCTCAACCACTCAGCTGTGCCAATTACCTCAGAATTCTAGGTGTGATGGAAAGAAATAGGCCTCCTGTGCCACATTCCACACAACTGAGGGAACCAGGCACTAATTTACTACACTCTCACTTTCCCCCATGGGAGAAAACGTGGGTCGAGGGGTTATCTCTTGGCACTGAGCAGTGCTGCCTTGGGGAGGACCGACATGGGTAAAATTGAAATGTTCTTACCCTCTTTGATGTGCCTATTCTTAAATTTTTTGCTCTAATAAAGTGCTGGAACTCATCCACTAGGTTCCTGGAGTCCCATCAAAGTACTCTTGTCTATGTGTAGTTCTCAAAATCAGCGCTTCTGTAGGGGGTTGGGAGGGATGATAATAGAAAGCTCCTATTCTGCCATCTTACTGTTCCCATGATTTCTTTATGGTCCATTTCATACAGGTCCTGGCCCTACTTGCTAAATTTATTCCCCCAATATTTTATTGTTTGTGTTACTATTGTGAATAAAATATTTTTCTCCTTTCTCCTTTTTGGTTTTAATTTTTGGCATAGAGAAAAGCTATTGATTTTTGTAATTCTATTTTCTACCAAATTAACTTATGACATTATCTTATTAATTCAAGAAGGCAATTTTCCTAGAGTTTCTTAGATTTTCTGGATTACAATTATATTAACAAAGAGATTAATTCAATCTATTTTCATTGTTTACATAAACTATTTCATTATTTTTCTCTTACCACATTACCTTAACCCTCCAGGATTATATTGTGTAAGAGTAATAGCCAATTTCTCTGTATAGCTGCTAATTTTATTTTTTTTTATTTTTTTCAAATTTTTTATTATACTTTAAGTTCTAGGGTACATGTGCTGTTAATTTGAATTGAAGTGATTTTAGTGTTTAGAATAACAGTTGCTTTTTAAAAGTGAATGATCTTTGTTATATTTAGGTAGTTTCCTAGTATTCTTATTTTAATTATTGTCTTTATCAAGAATCAGTACTTAATTGCATCAAATTTTTGTCACTATTTATAAGATTTTCTCTTATTTTATGGATTAATGTAATCTATAATGGATTTTTCTCATACTGAACCATTCTTGCACTCTAGAAATTAACACAAAATTCTTATTTACATTTTATTTAGAAGTTTATCTTCTAGATTTTTACAGAAGATTAGTCTACAATCATCTTTCATATTCTCTATATCAGATTTTGCTATTTTAAAAAATGGTTTTACAGAGAATACATTTCATTGGGATTATCAATATTTTCTATAGCTTTGAGTAAGTTAAATAACACAGGTCTTATCTATTCATTAAAGTCAGATCTAACTCAGCCAGAACCCATCTTGTTCTGGCACTTTTTTCAATGATAGATCTTTACTCTTCTACATTGATCAGACAATTAGAGTGTTCCACTTCTTGTTGAATCAGTTTTTGTGATTTGCATTTTGTTAGGAAGTATCTATACTTTTCAGATCTATTGTCATAGAATTGGGTGTAGTACTCTCTTACAACATTTTCAAATGCTTCTGTATATCTATTCATGGCACCTCTGTTGTTCATGATGTTGTAAATGCCTGCTTACCCTCTTTTATCCTTAAATATTCTGAAAAATGTTTATCAGTTTCATTGGCCTTTTCAAAACAATCAGGTAGTTAAATTTGTTTCTTTTTTCTTGGTTTTTGTGCATTTGTTTTGTTTTTTAGTTCATCTTTTATCTTCTCCCCACTTACTTTGGTTTTTACTTTATGTCATAAGTACAAAGTTTCTTTGTTTTTCATTCTCTATTAACAAAATTAAGTCTATTAATTTCTTCTGAGAACAGCTTCTCAGCGTTGCTATTTTTTTTATTAAAAACAATGTTTTCTAGACAACCAAAAACAAACTACTGTGAGTCACATATGTGAAATACATAGACAAACTTCGACTGAAAATTAAGATGTAATTGTGAATGTGCATAGCAAAGACATAGAATCAACCTCGGTGCCCATTGATAATGGGTTAGATAAAGAAAGTGTGATACCTATATACCATGGAATACTATAAAGCCATAAAAAAGAATAAAATTATGTCCTTTGCAGCAACATGGATGCAGCTGAAGGCCATTATCCTAAGTAAATTAAAACAGAAACAGAAAACCAAATACCACATGTTCTCATTTATACGTAGGAGCTAAACATTGGGTACACACAAACATAGAGATGGGAACAGTAGACACTGCAGACTCCAAAAATGGGGAGAGAGGGATAAGGCAGAGGTTGAAAAAATACATACTGGGTGCTATGTTCACTATTTGGGTGATGGGTTCAATAGAAGCCCAAACCTTAGCATCACAAAATATATTCATGTAACAAACCTGCACATGTACCCCTGAATCTAAAATCAAATAAAAATAAAATTAAAAGAAGAAACAAATATAACTAAGATGCATTGAAATATTTAAAGTAATGTGCAGGTGAAGGATAAGTAGACGTTATGAGTGGAGGGTAAATATTACAATGAGAGCCAAGGTCATAAACAACCGTCATAATGACTGTCTATCTAAAACCCTTCCATACTGAGTCACAATGTATAGTCATATTGACACTACCAATACAGGGCATGTTTTCCAACTGGTCTATTGGAACACAAAATAAAACCTTTTTAGCGTAAACAAGAAGGTATTGGTTAAAAGTGTATTCAGTAGACAGAAATATGACTAAATGATCAAGACACTATCTTAGCTCAGATTGCCATAAAAAATTGTCGTGGGCCAGGCACTGTGGTTCCTGCCTGTCATCCCAGCACTTTGGGAGGCCAAGGTGGGAGAAGCACTTGAATCCAGGAGTTCAAGACCAGCTTGACCAACATAGTGAAACCCTGACCCTACTAAAAAATAATTAGCCGGGTGGAGTGGCACATGCCTGCAGTCCCAGCAACTTGGGATACTGAGGCAGGAGAATTGCTTAAGCCTGCCCCAGGAGGTCAAGACTTCAATAAGCCATGATCATTCCACTGCACTCCAGCCTGGCTGACAGAGTGAGACCCTGTCTCCAAAAAAAAAAAAAAAAAAAAAAAAGTCACCAATTGGGTGGCTTAAACAGCAAGAATTCATTTCTCACAATTCTGGAGTCTGGAAGTCCAAGATCAAGTCTGAGCTAGCAGCCTCAAGTTATGGATTATGCTCATAGATCTTTGGGTTGCAGACAGTCACCCTCTGTGTCCTTATATGGGCTTCCCTCAGTGTGTGCTGATGGAAACAGAGAAAAGAAGCAATATCTCTGGTGTCTCTTCTTGTAAAGGCACTAATCTCATCATGTAAGCACCACCCCCATGACTTCATCTACACCTACCTACCTTCCAAAGGCCCCATCTTCCAACACTATCACATCAGGCATTAGGACTTCAACATATATAGTTCAGAGAATGAGGGGACACAGTCAATCCATAGGAGGCACCAAATTAGCAAACAATGCTATGGAATGGGATGGCTTAAACAACAAGAAACCTTATTAGCTTTCTCATTCTTTGCTTTCACTAAATTTTATCCATTATATTCATCAAAAGATGAAATTCAGAAATACTCATGTTGGTTGAAGTGCAAAATAAACCCTAGTGTGATGTTCCTGAATGTTGAGGACCTTCACATGGTTAATCAGAGATAAACTGTCTTTAAGCTCCTTTTTCAATTCAGTTCATATTACCACCTACAGGCTTTTATGAAGTCTTCCCGGCAGCTTAGCAGAACAGAAGCATGGAGAAAAATTGTGTTTTGTGTAGTCTGCCCCCACAAGCTTTAGAGTTACAGAAATTCTCTTCACAGCAGGGAACTATAAAAGCCTTTTCAGAGGTATGTTTGTACTGCACTTCCAAAAAAGAAAAAGACCAACTCCTAGCCTGGTGGTGCCTCTCCTGACTCTGTGAGGGGAAAGGCGCCTCCTTTGTCTCTGATCAGAGCATTTAAGCCTGAAGGGCTGGCCACAGAATTCTGTGCATCTTTTAGAACTTTGATGTTAAACTGAATTCATACAAAAAAAATGTCTCCATCAGTCTAGGGTTGCTGATGACACAGAAGAATACTGATTAAGGGTGATATATCCAGAGTTCTCCTGGTTCAACTCCTTCTGCTTACTGGAAGGCTCTATTCCAATCTTTCTAAATCTTAATTACCTTCTGTGTTGATAAAGACACTGGTCAAATAAAAAAAAAATGACAGATTTTCCTAAAACCAAGTCTGAAGCATTAGTAGGTGATAGTGTTTATAGTATATAAACATTGTCTTTTGAAATTTTGAATTTCTAATCGAAGCTTTCACTCTGGTTGTCTAGTGGTGCTTGAAGCAGGAGGGTTGGCAGTGATGCTCCAATCAGGTCTTGGTGCCATCACAGCACTAGGTTTGATTATTATGCTAGATGACCTGTCACATTGAGTTTTACTTTAAATATTCTGGATTTTGCAATCACGTAGTGAATCATCCAGGTAAACGTAAACCAGTCTGCTCAGATTCAAATCCTGATCCTCCTTATTTATTCAGCAAGTTAACCTCACTGTGTGTCAGTTTGCTCAGCTGTAAAATGGGGACAAAATAGGACCCACTTCATAGGGTTGCTCTGACCTAGCTGGTCTGACATAGCACCTAGACCAGAGCCTACATACTTCATACTAAACACTGGGTAAGCATTAGCTATCATTATTTCATCATACTAAACATACCAAACGTCTCCTTTAATAGTACAACACATCTAAATTCTAGTGATGCCTAGATTTTTAAAAAAAGAAATTGTAGAATTCAGTATATTTATTAAATCCTGTATCGATCCTCCTAACATATTTTGATAACTTATACACATTTAAAGTTTTTTCAATTAAAACTCAATTTACACACTTAATTTATTTATTTGATATCTGATTTTCTGCTGGCAAGTATTGTCAAAAAATAATTACAGTTGTTTTTATGTACCACGGCTTAGGCATTATGTATATGTATGTATTTCTAAAGTATAATAAAATAAAATTGTCCCTAATCCGCCCTCCAACTCTAAGATCTGAGTAGCCCCTTTTAAAAGTTTCAATGTCAAATCTTACAGAATTTTTCTGTGTTTATACAGATATAGTTATACACACTATATAGATAGATACATATATGTATATATTTACAATAGAGGGTGCTGTACATATTAGTTTGCAACTTGTTCTTTTCTTTTAATGATATATAGTGGATCTCATTTTGTGTCAAGATACATAAATCCATCTCATTTTTAAAAACTCTCTTTTTTAATATATCATAGACACTTCTCCATGTCAATATCAATAAGTTTACTTTATCCTTTGACCAGACACATTCAATTTCACTGGATGGGTTATGATTGTACACTAATGGACATTTTGGTCATTTAATTTTTTTCATTTGAAAGTAATAATGCAATAAATGCACTTACAGTTGTGTCTTCGCACACTTCCGTCATTTCCTTAGGAACTGCTAGGTTTTGAGCATACGTGATTTTTAGTGTGAGATTTTTACTATAATTTTTGTGTACATTTCATATAACACAAACAAAATATTCACCTGGGCATGTAGTTAGCCATCTCTTCTCTAAAAAGAAATGAATTCCGTCTTCCTTTGCTCACTGACGTGCATTTTCCTGGAAAGAAAAAAAATGCTGCCTTTCCTTGTCTCATTTTCAGTTAAGACTGAAAGATTTGAGCAAGGCAACAAAAACTTTTTCTTTTGAAGATTAAAAACTACATGATATGGCCAGGTACGGTGGCTCACACCTGTAAACCCAGCACTTTGGGAGGCCGAGGCAGGCGGATCACCTGGGGTCGAAAGTTCAAGACCAGCCTGGTCAACATGGTGAAACCCCATCTCTACTAAAAATACAAAAATTAGCCAGGAGCAGTGGCAGGCACCTGTAATCCCAGCTACTTGGGAGGCTGAGGCAGGAGAATCACTTGAACCCAGGAGGCAGAGGTTGCAGTGAGCCAAGATCACACCACTGTACTCCAGCCTGGGCAACAGAGTGAGACCCTGTCTCAAAAAAAATAAATAAATAAAATTATATATATATGAGAGTGTGTGTGTGTGTGTGTGTGTGTGTGTGTGTGTATCCCAACAGCCAGTACCTGCTTCCTTCAAACCACCAGAAATGTGGTGTGTGTGTGTGTGTATACAGAAATGTGTGTATACACACACACACACACATATATATATAACTACATGATAACTACATGATAAAGCACATCAACTCATGTATGTAAGGGTGGCAATGAAAATAGTAGTTTTGGTTCAGAAAGAATAGTTATTGATGAGCTATAGGGAGAGGGACAATTTGGTCTTATTGCTCACCTTGTCGTGAAGACAGCCAAGTTGTGAGGTTAAATTGAAGTTGGTAAATACACAATTACTCAGCTTGTGTCTTGGTAATAAATGTGTCTCTAGGTAGTGAACCTGCCAGTCCTCAGAGTACCACTTTGCTGATTAAGGAGATAAAAAGAAGATGTTGTGGAAAGGGTCATTTCAAGAGTAATGAATCCTTATTCTGTCACTGTACTTTGCCGACAGGGAGGAGAATTTTATCAGAGATGAGGCATCCTGGAATATCCATGTGGCAACATGGAGTAGGGCAAATCAGAGATGACTATTTCTAGGCCATGGAAAAACCAGCAGGATCCATGATGGCTGAGAAATGACAATATTGGTGAATTAAGTACATCTCAGGGAGAAGCCTTATTAAATTAGCCTAATACCTTATTGCATGATCAATAACAATGTATTTATTTTGTACTATGGCCTTGAGTGACTTTTCATTAGGAATTTAAATGACCTTAGAAAGCCACTGAGTATAAATTTAGAATACTTTTAGGAGATATTAGCCTGGTCTCAGAGCAAAAGATGAGTGAAAATGCAGCTCATTATTTAAGTCAGAAAGAGAATGTCAAAAAACATTTTGCCATGGCATTGAGGAAGGTAGTTCAAGTGATGTACCCAATCATATAAGATTGCTTTGTTTGTTGGTTTTCTGAGTACAGAATAAAATAGATCAAGAAAGTGTTTGTAGTTCCAATAGATATTAACCCAGATAACTGTTGAGATTGAGAAGGTTGTAAGACTGGCAATGACAGATGTTGCTTTAAAGTAAATGCATCTGTGAATTGCAGGATTCTGTTAATGCTCCCCCATGCACTCTCAGGTTTCTTTACCATTGCCATGCTCACAGACATTAGGTGGATTTTCACTCCCAAAAGCCAGTACCTGCTGCCCTCAAACCACCAGGAATATTTTAGGGGACCCTGAATGTACATTCTGGCAGTACCACTGAACCAATGGCTGATGTGTAAACCAGGGTTTCTCAACCTTGGCACTATTGACTCTTGGGGCCAGATAATCATTTACTGGGGAAGGAGGAGACTATCCAGTGTGTTGTAGGATTTGTAGAATTTTCAGCAGCATCCTTGACCTCTCCCACTGGGGTATCACACTTCCCCTAGTGTGACAACCTAAAATGTTTCCACACATCATCAAATGTTCCCTGGACAGTGAATCCTGCCAGGTTAAGAACCATGGCTGTAGACATATGAATACTGCAGACCCATTGTCCCTAACTGGACCATTCTGAGGTATGTCCAACGTTGGCTTCCCAGGGCTCCTGAAGGATTCCTTCCGTAGAACTTGGCTTGCTACTCTCGCTCAACCTCCTTCCTTTCTGCTCACTTCCCAATCCCCCGAATAGTTCTCCCTGGGACCATTTCCCAGTAGTCACACAAATCCTCATCTCCGTATCTGCTCCTGAGGATGCCAACCTCAATGGTAACACAGACTCTATAACAACTGAGATGCTAGCTAAATGGTCACAGAGTTAGATGACACCATTCTGAATGCCTTGGCTGACCCTTTTACTGTTCTCCACCTTCTACCTTTACTTGAAGTAAAGGGGAAAAAAGTGTCAGTTCCTACTTGGTGTACTTAATAAAAGGGAGATGGTGGTAAATACTTGTAATTCTGAAATTCTGATACATTTTCTCTGGGCATTGACATCCTGATGTGCTCGCTTTCTCTCTATGTCTCTCTCTCTCTCTCTCTCTCTCTCTCTCTCTCTCTCCAATTTACAAGCATGTGAGCAAGCTCCCTTTTGTTTTCATCACTTCATTACTTCAGAGGAACAAGGGGAGTTTTCTCTGGCCTCTGTGGTCTCCCACCTACCATCTTGAACTTTACTCTCCAGTCATTCACCAGCCTGATCTTCACCCCATCTTCTTTGGAGTGCTATAGGCACTCTCTGGTCCTTTCCTCTTAGCTTACCTACTTTTACTCTCAACGCCTTATCTAATATTCATTAACTCTCTGCGTAACATGTCTTAAAACTTTTACTTGTTATCATTTCTATTACTTTTTCCAACCAGAATAAGAGAAAGAAAATAGAGGAAGCCTGAGAAAGTTTGGATAATCTTAGGTAGTTGGGGTTATCAAACTTATTCATATTTTAGGAGAAGAAAATGAATCAGAAGCTGAACCAGGCCGATGTCAATCTGTGACTGTCCTAAAGGAGGAAGCAGCAGTGTGAGCACACCTTTCCTCCGGCTGCAGCTTTTCCCTAAATCCCTGTTTACTACTCAAGACTTTAGAGTGATATCTTGAACACCACTAATCTGGTGTCTTTTATTTTACAAGTGGCCTTGGGACATATCTCAAAATGAAGATAAAAATGATCCCTTTCTGATGAGCCTGCTAAGCCAACGAATAAAATCAATAAAAATGCAATTAATTTGGATTCATTTGGACTGAAGAATCAAAAGACAAAATAAGGAAGCATATTTGCCAAGATATGTGATGTAGCTTTTGGCCAGAAATCCTGCTTCCGAAAGCATCCACCTCAGATCTAGCAGCAGTAATAAACTCCCTGTGTCTTATACATCCATAAATCCTTGTACCAACCAAGATTTCAATGGTCTCTTCTCTTCAACCCACACATAAAGCACTCCAGACACTAATTTAGAATATTAATTAATCTCAGAAAATTTTATTGAGACTCAGCAGATATTATTTCACAACCTGTATAACTTTAAAAAAAAAAAAAAAACGGACTATCTACTTCAAAGAGATTCCTCTTACTGTGACTTTTTCCAAAGAAAATGTAATAAATTGCCCCCTTTCAAAAATAATGATGCATTAGGAGGAGGTAACTTAGACTAGAAAAAACATCACAACTACATATGACCAAATATAAATGGGAATTTGTCAAGTATTTTTTGAAGATAGATAAAATATATGAATATTGATTTTTAAGGGCAAGTGTATATTATATTGTAAAACTATCAATGATGCTTTAAAAGCACTACAGTGCAACTTAATATTCTACAGTGGAAGTACTAGCAACTAGTTGTTGACTTCAAAGGGGATTGCATGATTCTAAGAAGAGAGCATTGAGGGAGCGGATGGATGCAGTGACAGGTGGAGCTGATGAAACAGAAGGAAAGATATGGAGCCCAAGAAAGAAGAAATTAAGGCCGGGCGCGGTGGCTCAAGCCTGTAATCCCTGCACTTTGGGAGGCCGAGACGGGCGGATCACGAGGTCAGGAGATCGAGACCATCCTGGTTAACACGGTGAAACCCCGTCTCTACTAAAAAAAATACAAAAAACTAGCCGGGCGCGGTGGCGGACGCCTGTAGTCCTGGCTACTCAGGAGGCTGAGCCAGGAGAATGGCGTGAACCCGGGAGGCGGAGCTTGCAGTGAGCTGAGATCTGGCCACTGCACTCCGGCCTGGGCGACAGAGCGAGACTCCGTCTCAAAAAAAAAAAAAAAAAGAAAGAAAGAAAGAAATTAAGAAGGTAGAGGGCAATACAGGCATAGAGATGCTTCATCAGAGGTACATGGGAGAGGAATTAAGCCCACAAGAATATCCTAAGTCCAAGGAAAAGGGCAAGAGAAGAACATATCCCTTCTGCTTTCACAGAGAAAGCAGAAGTCATGTCAAAGGCATGAGAAAGGAGCAAAAGTCAAAAGGTGAGTGTGGAGAAGGACCTAAGTGACAGAAAACGGGCTCTACTTCAAAGCATGATTTAGCTTTTGAGCCATCCAGGAAACCTTATGAAAACTGTTCTCTCAATTCCCAAAGGGATTGGGACTCTCTAAGCATATTGAACCCATTGATCACAGAGATAGACACAGTACCCCCAAGAGAAGCTAGAGAATGAGGAAGATCCTGGAACATAACTCCTGTTATGGATGGAATGTTTGTGTCCCCCTAAAGTTCATATATTAAAACCCCACCCCCTAATATGATGATACTAGGAGTGGGGTCTTTGGGAGGTAGTTAGCATTAAATGAGATCATGAGGAAAGAGCCTTCATGAAGGGGATTAGTGTCCTCATAAGAGTCCTGAGAGAGCTTGCTCCCTCTCTCCACCATGTGAGGACACACTGAAAAGACTGCTGCGTATGAGTCAGGAAGCAGGCCCTCATCAGACACTGAATCTGTCAGAGCCTTGATCTTGGACTTCCCAACCTCCAGAACTATGAAGAAGTCCATGTTTGTAGCTTAAGTCACCAGTTTATGGTATTTTGGTCTAGCAACCTGAGAGACTAAGACAACTACTATTAGAAACATAGTGTTTTATTTTTAGGGTGCAAGTCAAGTTTTGGTGCAAGTCAAGTTAGGGTGCAAGTCAAGTTTTATTGTTAGGGTGCAAGTCAAGTGTTTTATTGTTAGGGTGCAAGTCAAGTGTTTTATTGTTAGGGTGCAAGTCAAGTTGGACCCTAGATATGAGAGACCACGATAACCCCAGAAAGAATCCATTGTAATGCACAAATACTGAACAGACTTCACTGACTTAGTAAATAAGCATTTACTGAGCTCATCTCTGTTACAGTCCCTGAGCTGGATCTGGGCCACAGAGGTGGTGGAACAGGGCCCCAGTCCTACAAACCAAGTTCATAATTCCCAACATTGTAGATAGCAGTGAACATTCCTGGATAGAGCAGCTTGTTTCACTGTAAGTGGCCTAGATGGAGAGATTACTTTATATTTATTATTAAAACTTAAATGGATCAAGCTTAAGATAAATCTCAAAAATATTTAGGTCCTCAGATATGTGGTAACCTAAATGGAGTATAAATTCTTATTTTGTGAATAACAGTTCTCAAGATTTCACGTTTTTATATAAGTTCTAATATTAAATATGTATAATTAGGAAAGTAGTGTGCATCTTTATTCCAAACTATATCTGAATCCAGTTTATTTCTGGTGGTAGAACCAAGCACTGTTCCCTTATGAAAGGTAACTACACCACATGAGTTCCTCAATATGCCAGAAGGAAAACTCAGATAGACCAAACAAAAAATTCAGAAAACTGCAGTGAACAGATTTCACAGTTTAATGTATAGAATGGTTCTGGATCTGAATTATCATGTGAGGAAAATAATCCTTTTAGCCCCTTATGTATCACCATCTTTTTTACAGTATAGTTATCTCCCCAAAAGTGACTATAAAACCATACTGTGTCACTCCATATTTATTCTTCCTCATTTACTTCGATATCACATTCCTTCAGTTTACAAATAGAAAAATTATTTTCTGAAAGTCTTTGCACTGCCAGCTCCAGCTGAAAACCAGAAAACACACATACACACACACACACTATACTTCCTCTCTTTCATATTATCTGCAGCTAGAGGACTGAAAACATCAGTTTGCATTTTTGCTATAGATGCTTAAAGAAAGCTTTTTCTTCCAGAGGTTTCCTTGCTCTAACTCGCTGATATAACCAAAACTATATTTTGTCAGCAGGATCAAGATGCAGGGAGAAGTGCCATCTTTTCTTCTGTCGTTCATTCAACATGTATTTATTAGGTACAGTATAAAGAGCTGTGCTGGGTACATTAAAATACAGCAGTGAATGCCACACAAGCCTTAATGTTCCAGTGAGAGGAAAAGGCAAGAAAACAGATTATGAATGAAAGGGACAGGAAAGGATCTACTGCCATAGGAACACAAGGGAGCAACGTCTGCTTTGGTATCGGGGCGGTCTTCACGTAGGAAATGATGTCTAAGTTGCTGTTTGAAGGACAAGAAAGAATTATTCAGGCACCTAGTGAAAGTATGTGAAGAGTATGGACGGAGAGAGAATGAAATAGGAAATGAATGAAAGGTATAGGAACCAGGGTCACAACTCAACAGTTCTTGTAATACAGGTTAACAACTTCTGACCTTGATTGAAGGCAATGAGGGGATATGTTTGATAGACTTTAAAAAAAAAATACTCTATTTTACTATGTTTGTGCGATTGCCAATAACAGTGACTTTAAAGCAAATTACGTTTTCCAAAGCTGCACATGGCCAATGTATCTGGGATCCATTCTCTCTTTTTCTTGTTTTTCTTTCTCCTATTCTTCCTGAAGAGGGCATGAAGATGACGCCACAATGATAGATGAATGAGCAAACAAGGAGTTCTTAAGAAATGCTTTCTGGTAGTGTTAATTAGGAATGTAAACTATTTTAATGCTTCTTTCATGATACCAATATAAAATTTCACATCAAAAATTATTACATCTGTGTACACATATAATATGAAGGAAAGATGGACACGTGGGAATATGTGAGAAGAGTGAATAATAATTCAAGAAGCAAAATCCCAGAATGTACTGAGACTTTTCAAGTATGTCATAGATGACAAAGAAGCTGTTTTAGTTTTGGAAGGCATAGATATGATTTTGAGCATCAATGTAATAATATTGACTGATGACAAACAGAAAGCAGAGTTACTCAATTTTTATTTTGCTTTTATCTTCGATGTCAAGGAGAAGAATTGATTGGGAAAGGTAGAGCAAATATTGGGATGAGCGAATTGAAGGCCATGACAAATGGCGAGAACAACAGATAGCCTTGTTCTAAATGTGTTCAAGTTTCTGTCAGCCATTATTAAAGGCCTCTGAAAAACTGTGTGGAAAATAGGCACAGTGCTGGATCATGAGGAAAGTATGATATCTCAACTTTCAACAAGGGAAGGGCAGCAGGTGCCCCAAACCATACATCAGGAGTTAGCAACTCTGCCTGTGTGTCTCTGGTCCCACCCCGCTCTATGGAACCATGAGCTCCAAGGCTGAAATGCAAGCATCCAGATTTCTTAAAACTCTTCACAGGTAATTCTGATGCAAAGCCTTAGCTGAAACTCTGCTATAAATTTATAAGCTTGATGTCAACTCCAGCCAAATTTTAGAACATATTATTGTTTGTTGGAGACATCAGTTTGTGAGCACATAAAGAGGAAACATGATTGTTAAAAGTCAACATGAGTTTATGAATAGCAACCCATTCCAGACAAATTTCATTTTCATTTTAATTGTGAGGGGTTTGTATATGACCATCTTCCAAATCTCTTACACAGAACACTAGTTCCACCAGATATTAATAGCTATTGTAAGAACAAAATATACCATGTTGAATAGCTTAGGGAGCTTCTGACTTTAACAAAATTAAACTGATTTATTTGTTAGGTATTCTTGGATTCTGTAGTAAGATAATATGTATTGGTCTCTTGGATGGATTTAATATGGAGTCTTTCTCAAACACTTTTTTCTTTTTTTTTTCTTTTTTTTTTTTTTTTTTTTTGAGACAGGAGTCTTGCTCTTTACCCAGGCTGGAGTACAGTGGCATGATCTTGGCTCACTGCAATCTCTGCCTGTCAGGTTCAAGCAATTCTCATGCCTCAGCCACCCAAATAGCTGGTATTACAGGCATGTGCCACCATGCCTGGCTAATTTTTGTATTTTTAGTGGAGACGGGGTTTCACCATGTTGGCTGGGCTGGTCTCAAACTCCTGACCTCAAGTTATCTGCCCCCCTCAGCCTCCCAAATTGCTGAGATTACACAGCACCTGGCCTACCCAGCCTCTTTCTTAGGACCAGTGTTTTTTGGAACATCTACTACAAAAAAGATTATTTTGGTTAAACTAATGCGTTTGACAAAGTATTTCATGCAATTTTTGCAAGAAATATAAATATTGGCTATTTGTTGTATATATAGTTTATACTTTGTAGAATGACAGTACTGTTTATGTAGGGTTGTATATATCATGCATATCAAGTTTTCAAAGGTTCAGAGCTGGAAGATATAGAGAAAAAGTAGGATGCTGAATGACAGGGTTATGATTTGAAATGACTGCATCTAAACAAAATAATGAGCAAAATATAATTAGATGAAATCCAATGGTGAAAAACTATTGTACAAATCTCAGCACATGAGAAAAAGAATCAGAAGTTGTATTGACTATAAACTCAATATAAGTTAACAAAAAATGTAAACAAAGCATTAGTATACATTAAGAAAAAAATGTGTTCATTAAAAGAAGTTTGTAGTTCTGCTGATTACTACCAAAATCAGACCAGAAGTAATGTGTTTAACATTGCCACCCTTAAAAGTAGACACCATTTACCAAGAATTCACCTAGAGAGGAGCACACCAGAATGATTGGAATCTCAAATGCAGTAAAAATGAAGAATTGCAAGAACGAAGATAAAAAAGAAATGAGTGGGTATTGTGAGTTCATGAAAACTATGTTTAAAAAAAAAAGAGAAATTGATCCATTTGCCAGTGGATATTTTTAATAACAATGAGTAGTTAATAAGTAGTATTTGCACTCAGCACAAGAAGAAATGGATAACAGTTAACCTGTCCAAAAATTTAGTAAGTTTCTTCTTCACTAAAACTGTTTAAGCAGGGGCTGATATACCACTTTTCAAAAATGTTAGAAAATGTCGCACTATGTTTTCTCAGTTCTCTCATCTGCAACAAGAAGAATTTGAACTACAAAATTATTTCCTAAGGTTCCTTTCATAGTATAATTTTGGTCCTACCAATGTTAATGAGGAATTTCTTTACCCGTGATCTGAACACCATAGTTTGCTATTTCCTTCATTCACGAGCCCTTATAAAACGCTTACTATACACCAGGTACTGTGATAATCACTGGGCATCAAAAAAGAATAAGACATGCCTCTTGATCATGTAATTTATAATTGAATCATTTTAAAAGAGTGATGAGAACTCAAAAGAAAGAGCGGTTTTTAATCAATCATTTCCTTGAAGACTTGATTATCGTAAATAGGTTAGAACGGCTTTTTAAACAAGGCATTTGCACCACACCTTTTATTAATCAATGTATGTTACTTGCTTTCTAAAACTTGACATAAAGTTGTTTTCTTACATCAATTAAGACTTAATACTTCATAAGCCTTGACACTTTAATTTCTACTATTTTTTGGCCAATATCTTTCATCTCTCTCTCTCCCTAACATTCTCTTCATGTTTACCTATTTGCCTTTGACAAACCTATTAAATTTGCCTTTTTTCCTCTCTCCTTTTCTATCACTGGCTTCATTAGATATTATGTCTGGATTCTTGCAACAGGCTCCTCACCACTTTTTCCCACTCACAGGACAACACTTCCTTCCACTCCCCAGCTCCCACGCCCATGTCCCATCATAAATGGCCATCATGAATATCATGCCAGACTCATCCTTTTAAAGTTCTTCTATTCCCCTTTCAAGTCATTTGTGATGAATCTCTCTTTTCTATCACATCAAATAAGTCTCCCTTCTTGGGTTTCAGGTTTGATTATATTAGGTCACTCTTTATTTCTCACTCTCCCTCATTACCCATCTTCCAAGTCAGCTCTTTGCTGTCTCTTTCGTGAATAATATTCACTCCATTTCACAAAATTTTGTTCATATTCTCCTTACCTGGAATAGTTTATTCGCCCTCCTTCCCCAATTCATCCTGACAAGATTCTAGTCACATTTTTAAATATAGCTTAAATACTACCTCCTTCTCTAGATTCTCATGATGTGGAGCTCAAAAATACATAGTTCACTAGCGAAATCTCACTTGATAGTTTCATATATATTAGTTGTATCTTCCCTGAGTTATAAACTCCTTGAGAACAAGAATGTTTTCTGTATCCCCAGGAGAGTCCTATGCCCATAACGAGTATGAATAAATACTTCTTGGCTAATCGTTTTTATTTTGAGAACCACCACCACCAAATGAAAAAAAAAAAAAAATCTATCAAATCTCATGCTTGACTAAAGAATGGACTAGTGGAGTAATTGTACAGGGTAACATCCTATAAGATGCATTAAATTATTACTGGGGTATCAGAGACATTTGTGGTGATATGACAAAGAGGAAATAATGAACTTAGTACAACTCTTCTCGGGAAGAATATTTTATGTCCTTGGAAGAAATGCTGATTAAACCCTCCAAAGGGCATCCTTGTCCTTGGGACACAAGACAGGCCTACACTTCCTTCCGAGGTCTCAAAGTCAAATGACCAGCCAGGCTACAGCAGCTGGAGAAGCCACCAGCAGTCCCGTCTGTTCTTTCCACATTTGCTCAAGGCTCAGCTTCTTCCTCTAAAGAAATGTTAAAAACTATTTTATAACTATCAGTTCCCAGGCAAATGAACGTTTTAGCCTTCTCTGGGCAATCAAATGTCACCATCTTTTATTAATCAACTCCACAAAGAACATGAAATGAGTTTACTTCTTGCCTACCCTCAAACCTATCCCCATGTACAACTTATACAGTGTGCTTGTCCATACAATTCATTGAAAAGAGTCCCCAAATATTTCTAGAAACTATGGTAGAGAGAAGAGAGGAGTTGTTGGCAGAAGATCCAGGATGATGATGTGAACTAAAATCTAGTCTACTTGCACTGCCCTGGGGCATCTTCATTGTCTTATCTGCCAAATGGGGTGTTTGTTAGCTCTAGAATGTGTATGAAAGGTCTTTGCAAACCTAAAGCACTTATTAATCTGTTTACAGGCAAAGCCAACAAGCATGGGCACTCTCTGTGGGTGGCCCTTTAGCTCTTGCTAAAAATTCCTTGTCGAAGGGACTGCTTTTGCTCTCCAGAAACTGAGTTATGATTGGATAATTTCTCTCCAATAAAGAACATTTTATGTATTAATCACATTAGGTTGTTATAACCATTGTCTATTTTCAACTGTAATACCTCTAACTAAGAAATAATGGTGGTAGATTGACCAGTAGATAACCCTTCTTCATTATGAGTAACATCAGAGAGTATATCTTTCACACATTTTTGCTTTATTCAACAATTTTTTGGTATGGGTGACCTTATTCTTTTAATGTTAGGAAAAATTAATTAAAGACACCATTATTTAATGCTGCAACACGTTTTGCTTAAAAAAATGTATCACTCACCAGTCCATGTTTCATGAATACAATTATCCCTTTGCTTTTTTGCAATTGTCATTGTTCCATATTCTTTCTTTATGAGCCACTATTTTTTAAATATAAATTTTAACCTACTGTATAAATGTGAACAGCTGTTGGGCTTGTCATCCAGAAAGGACCATTCACATCTTCCAGCCAAATTGCAAGTGTCGTGACTGGAAAAGCTATTATTTTTGAGCTCATTATAGTGAAAAGAAAGAAGATTTTACTCTTTGCAGATGTAAGTTTTGTAGGTAAGCCAGGGTTTCATGGCTGGTTGAAATTGTGCAACAACAAACAATTTCAGTTCTATGACCCTCAGACTATTCCATCGACACATGCTGTTGTAAGCTTTTCTACTTCCGTTTAGAGGTTTTTTAGTAGAAAAGTTAAGATTACAGATTTGGAAGTCAGGCAGAAGTGAATTCAAATCCTGCCTTCACTTAATTACTTACTGCGTGACTTTGGACATGTCTGTTAAAGGTCCTACATTTTGGTTTTCCCACCTGTAAAATGGAAATAATAATTAGTCCACAGACCCTATTTTGATAAAAAGATTACCAGAATGCCTGGCACATAGTAACTACTCAATAAATGTCCAATGCTAGTGTTACTATTTTCAGCTCTTTGTAGGTACCTTCCCTAACTTCCAGTTTTCTTTCTACAAATGATATGTTTCCATACGACTCTGCATGAGCTATGTTTAAAACCTGTGACAAACATTCCTTTTGGCACCATGTCCACCCTTGGACATCTCTTCTGGAAATCTAGTGTTGGACCACAGTCAGCTGGAGCAAAGGCCATGGTATTTGGGGGGTTTTAAAAAAGACAATACTCAAAAGAAATTAGGAAAAGCTCTTCTAGGTATTCAGTCAAAAAAACAGCAGACTCAACCTATGGAGACCTTTCTCCTTATCTCTCAAAGAGTGATTTTATAATCTCTTAACAGTCTTTATTCATTTGTCCATATTGTAAGATGTATCCGTTTTAGACATTTTGTTATTTATCTTGTCCAGTAATGTGAAGTGAAGATGAACACAGGCAAAGATTTAAACAATAAAAATAAGAATGCTTCAGTCTACCTGAATATTTTTCCAGAATGTCTGAACAAATCAAGATATAATATGAGCACCACAGAAAACCTAAAATCACTCTTCAAATGGATGCTAAGGTTGGGTCTGCAGGCTTGCCTCACATGTGTTTCCTACTAATATTGCTCGTTACAAGGTTTGGGTTGCTAGGCTAACGGAGACAAAGGCTGAAAGTGTGCAATATGGAGAAAAGCATGGTCTATGTAAACCCTATCAGAATTTCCTCCTCAGAGCTGGGTCTGAGATGTGAATTGCCTGCTTCATGGTACCAGTGGCATCAAGAGGCCTATAAACGGTCCTAATATATCAGTCAGCCTTGTCTCAGTCGTCTCTAGATTATTTTCTTACCCTAAGGAGGCCACAGTCAACACAATGGGCCTCAGAAACAGTAACGATTTCCATTGACAACTGGATAGAGGGCTGAGGGAGGAAAATGGAATATGGGTGTTTATCATTCACCCTGTGAACAGAGCCACAGACTGTATTTTTTAAGAACACACACCAAAAGAAGCTCCACTGGCTGGACTTTGACTCATTCCTTGATTTGATTTGTTCCGATACCACACTTCGGCATTCAACTTCTTTCCTGGCTCTCCCTCTTCTTGGACTATTCTACATCTCCTGTTGTGATTCTGCTCCTCAGCATCGTCAGCGTCCTCCAACGCCCAACATCTCCTTGTCACTGCCTTTCAAAGATCTCATCTACTCTCACTACTTCAGACTTCACTCTCTCTAAAGCTTCTTTATATGTCCACATCTGCCCAGTGAGCAAGTCCACTTGGATATTTTCCCTAAGCATGTAACTTTGAGCAGTAAAATTAACCATATTAAACATATCCATGCCTTTTCAAACGTGACTCCTCTCACTTCTCTATTTCTGTTCTTCTAAAAATACTTTCCAAAATCTGGGCATCTCTTGCTTCCTGTCCTTTCTTCCTCAATCTCTCAATATTCGTGGAAACACCATGAATTACCAGTTATTATTTTGTAATAATTCTTTAACTTCTCTCTCCCTTATTTTTATCACCATTATTCTTGTCCAGACCTATGTCCCTTCATGGTATGTGAAGCAGTTAGTTGTTTTTCACATACTTTCTGCGGCTCTGTTTTATTTGCCTCCAATCCCTCACAAACTATCCAATCTTTCCAGCTATCGATGTGTAATTTCACTGCTAAAAGGGCCATACAAATAAACCTTTAAAATATTCCATACAGCTGACTCCATTCTTTAAGATCCAGTAGAGACGAGGTGGCCTTGGACTATGGCTTTCAACGTTTTTTTACCAGCAGAATTTCATTTTGCTCTTTCATAGATGGCTTCTGCCCAAAGCACTGTTTATAAAATAGAAAGGTCTAAGTGTATCAAAAAGAAAAATGCATGAAAATTTTAAATTGGAGGAGTCAAGTGACAGCTGTGGTCTTATCAAATTCAGCATCTGAATTTATTTGTTGCACTTTACTGAAAACAAAAATGCTGATTCACACTGATCAGAAGCCACAAAAGGCATACATTTTATATTAGCTCTCTGATATAGTTTGTATATTTGTCCCCTCCAAATCTCATGTTGAAATGTGACCCCCAATGTTGGAGGTAGGGACAAATGGGAGGTATTTGGGTCATGGGGGCAGATCCCCTATGAATGCATGGTGCCCTCCTTGCAGTAATGAAGGAGTTCTCACTCTATTAGCTGCCACAAGATCTGATTGTTAAAAAGACTGTGGCACCTCACCTGTCTCTCTCTCTTGCTCCTTGTCTCACCATGTGACATGCCTACTCCCCTTTGGCCCTCAGCCATGAGTAAAAGCTTCTTAAGGCCTCATCAGAAGTCAAGCAGATAACTGATGCCATGCTAGTATGGCCTGCAGAACCATGAGTCAAATAAACCTCTTTTCCTTATAGATTACCCAGCCTCAGGTATTCCTTTATAGCAATGCAAAGTAGTCTACTACACTATCTTAGCAAGTTCATATCACTTTCAGAATACAGACAAAATAACAGCAGAAGTTATATCCTAGGCCTGAACAAAATTAGTAAATTGGTGTCACAAGAGAAGAATATAGAAGTGATATTTATTGTGTTATAATGTGGCAAATACCAAATTTGGGTGTGCACTTTACGTTACAGGTTTTTGTAATAATTCAAATAGATTTTAAAATAAAATTCCATTCAGAATGTCTGAAGTGCTTGTTTTACTAAATACCATTTGAAAACCATTCCTTTAGAGAACACTATTTTCTAATCTATTGCTCTTTTTCACCTCTAGCTAAGCAGGACCTTTCCCAACCATCTCCAATGCACCTTTTCAATCTTATCTCCACGGGTCCTCTGCCCACACCCACGTGCCTAAACAAAGGGCCATGCCCTGTTTCTCCTCCCTCCATGCCTCAGAAAACAGATCAATCCCCACTAACTCCAAAACGTCTTCCCTAACCACTCTAGTCCACGATAATCTCTACCTCATCTAAATTCCTGCAGTGTTTACGGTCAATCACAACCCTTGGACAAATAATTCCATGTGCCTATCACTGGGCTACACAAATGTTAGGTAGCCAAGAAAGGCGGAAGGGAGGAAAACAGTAAGGGAAATTTCTCTGTGAATCGTTGAGAGGAAGACAGTAGAGGATGAAGTCACAGTAAATGTGTTGGCATGAGGGATGTTTTAGTGTAAGAATAATTGGGATTAGAAGAGGGATGAACATGTGGCTGAGCTGCTAGGTTAGATTCCCCCATTCTAGCCCCCCATTTGGGACCTAACAGCTCTATACATGTGTCATTTATTATTAAAATTCCGATATACTAAAAAGTGACTGATCTATTAAAAAAAGAATGATTGCTTCATATTGATCCATAAATTGCTTTACTCCACCAAAGAATACTTAAATATTTCACTGTAAACACTACTGATTTATCTTAGTTTTGTATAATAATTTTACATTTAATTTAAATGTATATGTTAAGCTTTTTCATTGTCACATAGTACTTTTTTGTCTGGACACAGAGCAGTAAGGATACTGCTTAGAAATACCTCTTTTTTTTTTTTTTCTTTGAGATAGAGTCTCACCCTGTCACCCAGGCTGGAGTGCAAAGGCATGATCTCGGTTCACTGCAACTTCCACCTCCCAGGTTCAAGCGATTCCCCTGCCTCAGCCTCCTGAGTAGCTGCAATTACAGGTACGCATGCCACCATGCCCGGCTAATTTTTGTATTTTTAGTAGAGACGGGGTTTCACCGGGTTGTTCAGGCTGCTCTCGAACTCCAGACCTCGTGATTGGCCTGCCTCAGCCTTTCGAAGTGCTGGGATTACAGGCTAGAAATGCCATCTATGTGCTTTTCATATAATAATTCAAACAAATGGACATAGCAATCCTATAAGACAGATACTCTTAGGCCCATTGTACAGACTTAACTGAGGCTTAAGGACATCTAGTCACTCATCCTAGATCATATAATAAATTATTGCGAAGTCAGCATTCAAAACCACGGGAATCTTGCAACTTCTGCATTGGAATCAGCTTGAGTATTTGCTAAACTGCAGATTACTGAACTCCACTATGGATTTACAGAAGAACCTCTGGAGAGTAAGCATAGGAGTCTGTTTCTTAGCACTCCAGATCCTGTGGAGACACTTTAATGTTTAATAACCCCTCATTTAACTGACAATGGTTATAAAACACTGCCATGTTTGGAGGATGGTGGAAGTGGATATAACCATTACTGGTTCCTTAACTTGAGGAAGTCAAGGAATTTTGAGGCAAGATGTTTAGGCAACTATGACACACAGGCTGAGTAGTAAAGTATGCTAAGTTGTTTGAGTTTTGTAATTAGAAGATTAGGTACAACCATCCAACTCTAAGTTTCCAATAGAATGTTGCTGCTTTCTCATCTGTAAAATAAAGAAATTGCCTTGGATAATCTCTAAGTTTCCTCCCACACATTCCTTGATTTCATGATTCCTAGTTTCTTATCCTGATTTCCAACTTTCGCTTTGCTAAATATCCAGGAGAATGGAGGGAAAAGGACTGCGCATTGATGACCTTTTCTTATGTTATTCAACTTACTTAACAGCCTCCTTAAATGCTTCCTAGGAACAAAACAGCCTCTCTTGCCTCCTTCAGTATTTACCAAATAGAGAAGAAAAGTAAAATGAGAAAAAAAGAAGATTAAAGAAGAAAAAAATGCCTAGCAAACAGAGATTTTACCATCTGCTATATTTCACTTTGGTGCATTTATATTTCTGCTGCTAAGCTCAGAAGTCTTTGGGGAATGTGTATATTTTGGACAAATTTTATAATAAAGACTGTAAATAAATCCTAAATGCTGCTAGACGTGGAAGTAGATCATTAAACTTTTATAGAATCGACATAAGCTTGGGATCTGACAAATCTCATTTTAAATGCTGAATAAAGCAGCTTCCCAGCAAAGCACAAAGCTGATAGTATACATTTAATCTCTATTAAAGTCTTACAAACAATACATTTTTAAATAATATTTAAATTCATTGCCACCTTTTTTTGCAAACAAATTATTACCAGAATTTGAGGTATAGGATTTCAAATTTTGACATGATGCATAAATACAAAGAATATACAAATAACTAACAGGATTCTCTGAATACAGCCAACGTAATAACAAAACTGAATTCCCAAGGGACACCTAGTGTTTTATTTGTGCAAACACCAGCAATCTAACTGGATGGCCAGACTGACACCTACCACACCCCTTCTCTTTCTCCCTTGGGCAAGGAATGTTCATTCTTTTCCTAAGAGATCATCTCTTCCAATAAGTGTGCTCTTCTTTCTTTGTGTCCTGCCCTCAGTGACACCTCATCCTGTGAAAAATGACTTACAGGTTTTTCATCTTTTGAAACCATTATCACTGACCAGCAGCCCCTGTAGAGAGAAGATGGATTGGATTATGAATCCCAACCCTGCTGCAAAACCTATTACTAAAGGAGCCCACCTCACACTCCGCTTCCTTTTCCCACCCCAACTGCTAAGTTCTCAGGTTGGTAAGACAAAAGCTTTGGGACTTGGGTAGCAGACCACAGTCTACTTTGTGTGCAAGACTAAGCCACACTTCCAAGTTCTGCCCCAACCATTCTGCTTGGGAAATTGCCAGAGACGCTTCTTGCTGTACCCAGGCCTCTTTACTATGGAGCTGCATGTACCAAAATCAAGCATCTGTTGGGTTGATTTGGGTGGTCTTGTCCAGAAACACAAAGGTCTGGAGGCAGAAGTGAAGCAGTTAAAGCAGCCGAGGCATGTTTACTAAGCCATTTGAAGTTGATAGCCCACACGGCCTGGCTTTTTTCTCTATCTTCGTAAACCGCAGTGAATTGATGGAATGACCCGGACTTGATCTTCAGGGCAATATGTCTGATGGCACCGCTGGATTGATAAATTGATTCAAAACTATTACCATGGTGAAAAAGCAATAAGGTCATAAAAATTGCATCAGCTGGCTAAGTAAATCCTGGCATTTCATGACAAGTAATGCAGAAGAATCGCAAGAGGATCTGGGCATGAGGCTGAATGAGTGAGGGAGAAATGACTTTGAAGAGCTCATCATCTCCGATCTATTCTTCCTGCCAGCGATTCATGCCTTCGCATAGTGCCACTTCATTATGGGGAAATAACTGTACACTTCTAGCATATTCCTGGCCTCCCTGGCGGCCCCTGGAGGACCCTTAGCTGGTTAATACCTCATCACGGGCTTCATTGAACACTTTAATCTGCACTTGTGTGATCAATAGAATCCTGGTGTAAATTAAAAGGACAATTTCATGTAATCAAGCCTGTTAATGCTCATTTTGAAAACCATTATTTGTGGAAGGCATTTAGAAGAAAATTACAAAGTGACAGGCTGATGCACTCTGAGATGATTTGAAAGCAGGCCTTTTTTGTGTGACTGTATACCTGCTTTGGGAGCAGGATAGGAGTGAGCATTAGTGAATGCATGGGGGGAAGGGAGGGGAAATGGAGCCAGGAAAGAAGAGAAGAGCAGCCCAGCAGGAATATGTGTATGCCCTGCCTGCTTGCTTGCCTTCATGCAGGGAAGAAGAAAATGAAATTTTCCAGTGTTCTATTTCTGTGGCAAATTCAATTACTGTGGGGACTTGTTCAAAGCGGTGTAACTTCCAAGCGGCAGAAATTGAAAACCTTGCAGCTAATGAAATGGCAAATGACTAGGAAGTTCAGACAGGGGCCGTCAGTCAGATCAAACACCTGAAGAAAAATAGCAGCTATCCCCAATGCCTTCCTCAAGCCACTCTCTCCTCTTTAGGAGAGAAGAGACCTCCTTCCCCTAACATTTTATCAAGCTGGAATAATATGTTAACAGTCACAAGCTTCCAAAGGGCCCGGTACCCACAGCACAGTGATGGTGCATGAAGCATGAAATGCAAAATAGAACCAACATGTTGTTTCTCTCCAGTTCTGGGACACATGCTGCATATGACTGTGTAATATTTAATTAGACAATTTGCCCACAAACATATTTTTTAAGTCTTTGGTAGCTTTTAAAGACTTTCAAAGTCTTTTAATAGCTATATGCACTCACAGACATAATACATGGCAGTATATGGCTTGGAAAGATTTTTAAGAATGCTAAAAATTGAGCCTCCACTCCTAAAGATTCTTTCCTATTGGTCTCACGTGGAATCTAGACTTTATATCGATGAGAAACTCACCAGGTGATTCTAATTCCCAAGTACTTGATGAGAAGTACTGGAATGTCCCATGAGCATAAATACACTAAGTTTTGCCATGGGTACCAGTAACCATACATTCAATAGTTTTTTTTTTTACATTATTGAACCTTGTATACCAGTGATACGACCCAGGTAGCATTACATCCCAGCAATACCAGAGATATGAAATTACAAGACCCAAGAAAAAGTGGCTTGTAGGCATGACAAACTGAAATCTAATTGAAAGCACTTACCCAGAGCCGGCCATTGCTGGGGCATCACTCATCCAGGCTCAAGAGTATGAAAATTCAACGTCTGTTCTATTCCTTCCTCCATGCTCATCATAACACTCCAAAAAGGAAAATCATTTCCATCTGTCATGTGACAAGCATTTCCAGTCAACTCTTATTAAGCTGATATTGGTTTATTCAAAATAAGATGCACTTCAGACGACCATTCTCTGGGCAACTAAATTTCCTCTAGCTCTTTATTAAAATTGTCAGATAATCTGAGCATAGTTTATTCAAAATATGCTTGCCTTCATTTGATTTTATCAATACTTGCATGTCAAATAAGCATTTTAATGCACTGAGCTATAAATAATGTTTTCCCTTCTCTCTCCAAAAATGACAAAACGCCACCCTCCCTTCCCTTTCTTGTGCTGACACACTGGGGCTGACTTGCTTCTTTCTGATTCCTTTTCAGGATGCTCCTCCACCGCTATCCTCACCCAGTCACTTTAAATCATGCTTAATTTGATCTCTTAGAGCTGGGTCAGGCTTAACATTTTCTTCCAAGAGCTAACTACATCCATGTGAATTTTATTTCTCTATGATTTACATTTAACCATTATTTGGGGTCTTAATATTATTTCAAATATATCCAGAATTTTTAATGACTTCTAAAAACATGAATCATTGAATGTGAGGTTTTTCTTCTTTGAACTTTTTATAAGTTAGATTCTGAAACTCTGACTTTATGAAATGTTCAATAAAACCTCAATATTCAGAGGAAAAGTATCTTCAAGTGCTTTGTTTATCCCCTAAACCTCAGGTGACATTCACTATGGCAGAGTGACTGGGTCTACTCCAATCTCGTATTCCTCTTAGGTCTAATGACTTGCGTAGGTAAGATGGCAGTAACTAAGCAGGAAAGTTGAATTTCTCTCCTGAGGTCCACCTCACTTTCATCCTATCAGAATTTGCAAAAAGTTTTCAAAGTGGATAATAAAGAGGATGAAGAAAGCTAAATCCATCAATGAAACAGGTAAGGCGGCTACTACATAAACCCCTTATTAAAGTGTCTGTCTAGGCTCAAGAAGCTCAACTAAGGTTTAAGATGTTTGGCATTCAGGGGAAAGAAAGTTGGGTCTTTTAGAAACCAGTAGTCATAATAAAGTTAAAACTTCACTGCTACGGCCAGGTGCAGTGGCTCATGTCTATAATCCCAGCACTTTGGGATGCCGAGGCGGGCGGATCACAGGGTCAGGAGATTGAGAACATCTTGGCCAACATGGTGAAACCCCGTCTCTACTAAAAATACAAAAATTAGCCGGGCATGGTGGCAGGTGCCTTTATTCCCAGCTACTTGGGAGGATGAGGCAGAAGAACCGCTTGAACCCAGGAGGCGGAGGTTGCAGTGAGCCCAGATCGCGCCACTGCATTCCAGCCTGGTGACAGAGCAAGACTCTGTCTCAAAAACAAACAAACAAAACTTCACTGCTAGAAAGTGACAGGCTGACTAACACTTCTTTCAAAAACTAAGTTATTGATTTAAAACTAGTTTTAAAATTTGGTTTTTTGGCAGATTTAGCACACACAGAAAACACTTAAGCCAAATAAGCATTAACTGAGAAAGAGGAATTGAGATGACTGAGGATCTAAAATCATGTTTCTCAACAGGTTTTTCAGAGCTGAAAAGAGAAGCCCTGAGGACCCAAGCACATGCATAGCTCACAAGTTTTCTCTTTTAAAGTTAGCCACAAGGAAAAGGATGTGCTGTGAATTTTTGGTGCTGAAAACAGTTGGATGCATCTTAAGTATGTAAAACAAAAAGAAATTGTAGGAGTCCGGAACTCTTCCTCCGGATGGAAAGAGAGAGAAAAACTATAATGTTGTTTCAAAGAAAATTAGTTGTGCAAGAAAGAAATATTAAATGTTTCATTCCAAAAGCCTACATTAAAGAGTAGTGTCTCTAACACCGCCACCAGACAGTCTCATATACTGTTTCCTCTTCCTGTAACAATCTTTGGCCACTACTCCCACTGCCACTCATCTACAGCCTTCTCCTTCACGGCTCTTCTCAAACATAAAATTTCCTCCAGGAAACTGTCCTTTACAATTCCCTTCACGGGTTCAGGAAGCTCACACGGCACCCTGTGCTTGCCTAGCATTACACTCATTCCACTGACTCCAATCCCGGTTGATTTGCCTCCTCACAGATGATAAATAGTGAGCGCATGGACTGGCTCTGATTTACACCCTGTGGAGCCCAACAAAGTGCCTGACACAAGGCAGGGGCTCTACAAATTTTTGTTGAATGAATGAAGTCTTCCAGAAGTCAGAATATGTACACAGGTCCAAGGTCTATACACCTGCTTCCTAAGAGTTCTATGAGGGCACATTAAAGATTTAATGACAGGCCAGGCGCGGTGGCTCAAGCCTGTAATCCCAGCACTTTGGGAGGCCGAGACGGGCGGATCACAAGGTCAGGAGATCGAGACCATCCTGGCTAACACAGTGAAATCCCGTCTCTACTAAAAAATACAAAAACTAGCCGGGTGAGGTGGAGGGCGCCTGTAGTCCCAGCTGGCTGAGGCAGGAGAATGGCGTGAATCCGGGAGGCGGAACTTGCAGTGAGCTGAGATCCGGCCACTGCACTCCAGCCTGGGCAACAGAGCGAGACTCCGTCTCAAAAAAAAAAAAAAAAAAAAAGATTTAATGACAGCCATTGGCAGTGGTGTGCACCTGTAGTCTCAGCTATTCAGAAGGTCGAAGCAGGAGGATTGCTTGAAGCCAGGAGTTTGAGACTGTAATGCACTAAGACTGTATGTCTGTGAGTAGTCACTGCCCTCTAGCCTGGGCAAAATAATGAGACGACCCCATCTCTAATTTTTTTTTAAAAAGAGGATTTATTGACAGAAGACATCACTCCACTTAGATGTTTATATTCAATTTACTCTTTCTCAATTTAATAATATATATTACTTGTATATGATAGGTCAAAAAAGGCTATTGTGTAATTAAAGCATCTGTTTTTCACTTTAAAAACATCTATGAGCCAGGCACAGTGGTTCACACCTGTAATTCCAGCACTTTGGGAGGCCGAGGCAAGTGGATCCCTTGAGCCCAGGTGTTTGAGACCAGCCTGGGCAACATAAAGAAACTCATCTCCATCAAACAAACAAACAAACAAAAAAAACTTAGCCAGACATGCTGGCGTGTGCCTATAGTCCCAGCCGCTCAGGAGGCTGAGGTGGGAGGATTGCTTGACTCCAGACAGTCGAGGCTGCAGTGAGCCATGATCACCCCTGCACTCCAGCCCTGCACAACAGAGTGAGACCCCATCTCAAAAAAAAAAAAAAAAAACAAAAAACTAGAAGAAATTGAAATATGTGCCAATGTTTACTCAATTTTTACACTGGAGAGCCTAAAAATTAGACCTCTCCTCTCAAGCACAAGGTCTCACCATTCATGGTAACAGTTACCTAAATTACCCAGGAGAAAATAATATATTCCAGAGAATAAGCCTGGATGGGTCAACCCAAAGCCACAAACCGATTTAAGCCATATTTTTCCCCCATCTTCTTGTAAGAGTCTTATTTAGGCGTCGGATGCTTTAATATAGAAAATAATCAAGGTCCCATTTAGGTTTTTAAAATGTTTTGCTGCAGTGAGATTAAAATAATGCCTCCCACATATTGTTATGTCTTAATGCCAGAAGAGTTATTCCATACATTCCTGTTTACTCACAGAAAACTCATCAACATACAGACTTTAAATACTTTGACAGCATAAAACTTAGAGAAAAGGGCTTTAGGAAATGATTTCTTTTTAATTTTAAAATTAAAAAGTAATACACTATGAAAAGCCCCAACTTACAAGCAATTTTTTTCCAAAGATACATTTTTATGTCAATAGAAATTCAGAATATATTTACCATAGGATATAGGAGTTAGGCCAAACTTATTAACTAAGATGCTATAGAAATTTTCCTGCCATACAGAAACAACAGGTGCTAGAGAGGATGTGGAGAAATAGGAACACTTTTACACTGTTGGTGGGACTGTAAACTAGTTCAACCATTGTGGAAGACAGTATGGCGATTCCTCAGTGATCTAGAACTAGAAATACCATTTGACCCAGCCATCCCATTACTGGGTATATACCCAAAGGATTACAAATCATGCTGTTGTAAAGACACATGCACACGTATGTTTATTGCGGCACTATTCACAATAGCGAAGACTTGGAACCAACCCAAATGTCCATCAATGATAGACTGGATTAAGAAAATGTGGCACTTGGCCAGGCGTGGTGGCTCAAGCCTGTAACCCCAGCACTTTGGGAGGCCGAGACAAGTGGATCACGAGGTCAGGAGATCGAGACCATCCTGGCTAACACGGTGAAACCCCGTCTCTACTAAAAAAAAATACAAAAAACTAGCCAGACGAGGTGGCGGGTGCCTGTAGTCCCACCTACTTGGGAGGCTGAGGCAGGAGAATGGCGTAAACCCGGGAGGCGGAGCTTGCAGTGAGCTGAGATCAGCCACTGCACTCCAGCCTGGGCAACAGAGCAAGACTCTGTCTCAAAAAACAAAACACACAAAAAAAAAAGAAAGAAAGAAAATGTGGCACATATACACCATGGAATACTATGCAGCCATAAAAAAGGATGAGTTCATGTCCTTTGTAGGGACATGGATGAAGCTGGAAACCATCATTCTCAGCAAACTATCACAAGGACAAAAAACCAAACACCACATGTTCTCACTCATAGGTGGGAATTGAACAATGAGAACACTTGGACACAGAAAGCGGAACATCACACACCAGTGCCTGTCGTGGGAGTGGGGGAGGGATAGCATTAGGAGAGATACCTAATGTAAATGACGAGTTAATGGGTGCAGCACACCAACATGGCACATGTATACACATGTAACAAACCTGCACGTTGTGCACATGTACCCTAGAACCTAGTATAATAAAAAAAAAAAAATGAAAAGAAAAGAAATTTTCCTGCCGTACAAAACAATGTTTCTATTAGAATATGTATTCAGAACTTCATGACACTCTTGATTGGTTGATTCAACAGTTACTCACAACCCCTTTGTGTCTTTCCACCGTCTACCACAGAGGGTGAAAAAACTAAATACTTGCTTTCCCTGCCTTCCTTTCAGCTAGAATATAGAATTTGTTAGGCTCTCCAGCATAAAACTTGAGTGAACGTTACATGCCACCATGTGACATGGTTCCGATCAATAATAGGTAAGCACAAGTCTAGTGGATCTTCTGAGAACTTTTCTTCCTTATAACAGGAAGATGCACAGGATGAAAACTTCCTCACTGCCACTTCTCCCTTCTTGTTTTGGATTCAGACACGATACCTGAAGCTATGATAACCTTCTTGTGACCAGGAGACAACAAGCAGAAGGCCAAAAATACCCACCAAGAATGGCAGAGCAGAAGGACAGAAGGAGCTAGGCTTCATTATAACATTGGAGAGTAGCCAAACTAACAACTGCAGCAACCAAATACCTCTATCTTCTTTTTAAGTGTGTTATTAAATGACTGCATCACAATAATCAGTCTCAGGTTTTCTGTTTTCTGTTACACGCAGCCAAAAGCATTCCTAAGTGAGACAAATGCCAACAGGAAACTCTAGAAATACATGCCTCCTACTGTAGTTGAATGTGGGTTGCTCATTTCCTTCTGTCTACTGGACAGTGGTGGTCAGGATTTCTGTATTCAGAGCCTCCTCTCCATTTGGACCTTGAAATACAGTGGAGTAACACGGGGAGAGGCAGGCCAAAAGCAGGAAATGTTCACATGGGTCCCAAAGGAACTGAAATAAAAAATTTCAAGTACTGGAGATTTCTGCCAGTATAAAATACGTGGGGACCCACACCACGCCAGAGATTCACACATGAGACCCGGAGTCAGTTTTAAGACTACTTCATTTTTTTTCTCACCTTGCAAAAAGTGATTCTCTCACTCTCTATCCTAATTGTGTTTCTCACCTTTCTTAACCTAATACAAAACTAAATCCAGCCTGTTTCCTTGCCTTCTGGCCCTGAAGCAAGTGCACAGGTATTTTGAAGTTTACTGAGAAATATATACTGCAGATACTGCAAGGAAGCAGATGGGGGGAAATGTTTCTCATTTAGTATAAAATAGTACAACCTCTCTGGAAAGCAATTAAGCAATATGTATCAAATTTCTTACCCATATAAATATTATATGGTTAGAAATCTTATCAAGGTTCTCACTCAGAATGCTGTGCACCCTTGTAAAATGTTCAATAAACTTTGTAAAAATGTTAGTAATGTAAAACATGCAATAACATAAAAAATGTTCTTTGCAGCAATCATATTAATAAAAAGTTGGAAACAAAGTTCTAATAATATGTGTCCAATAGCAATCGTATTCAAGGCAGCACAGGATGTTCACTCTCTTACTATGAAGTCAACTCTAAGATGGCTCCCAACGATGCCTGGCATTCATATCATTGGGTAATTGCCTCCCTTTGAGTGTGGGATGAATTTAGTAAATAGATTGTGACAGAGATGATGGGCTGTCACTTCCCAGATTAGGTTACAAAAAGGCTTTGGCTTCTGTCTTGGGTGCTCTTTCTCACTGTCTCTCACTGGTTCATTTACTCGGAGAGAAACTGGCTGCCATGCTGTGCGCTGCCCTATGGAGAGGCTCAAATGGCAAGGAAGTGAAGTCTCCAACCAATGACCAGTGAGGGCCGGAAGCCTGCCAACAGCCATGAGGATGAGCTCATATGGATCTTGCTGAAGCAGAGCCTTGACATGACTGCAGCACCGGTGGATACCCTAAGATTCTAGGACCAAGATCCTGAGCCAGAGGCACCCAGCTAAGCCCATCCAGATTCCTGACCCACAGAAACGATGAGATAACAAATGCTTGTCCTTGTAAGTCACTACATTTTATAATGATTAGTTACACAGCAATAGATAACAATTAAACTTGTCATGTATAATAGGGGGACATTCGAAGCAACTTAAGTGTCCAGCAGTGGACAAATACTTACGTCACAATGCATCAATTCAATGAATATAAGGCAGCCATTAAAAAATCATGTTTTGAAGATTTTTTGATGACAAAGAAATGATAATCACACAAATGAGGAAAAAGTTGAAGTACCTGAAATCAATATCGCCTTAATACCAGGAAGTGTTTTCTTCTTTCCTTTTTAAATATTTTTGAAAACTTCTAAAACTAGATGTGTTATCATAAGAGAAAGTATCTTCCTTCATTTTTGTTACTTACTCTTTTCCAAAAAAAGATGAAGATCTTTATAGAGAGAAATGGTGAATTTCTATAAGCATCGGAAAAAAATAGGAGCTGGGACTGATGTTGTGGGTGAGGAACACGCGAGTCCTTTGGGGAAATAAGATGGAATTATGACTGAGGACCCTACTACCATGTCCACCTCTCAATCTGTGGGAATCTGTTGTGAGGAAGGAAATGGAAGAAGAAATCACTACCTAATTTCTTCTTCTCCTTCTCTGTTTCTTAATCTCACTACCCCCAGGCTGTACCCTGCATATTGGAGTTGGATCGCAGAAGGATAGAGAGCAAGGGTCTAAATGCAAATGGGATCAGCCACAAATTCTCAGATAAAGTAGGGAGAGAGGAAAGGCTAGGGATATCAAAGAACTCCCCAAGTGATTCTAATGCGCAGCCAAGGTTAAGAACCAGTACCTTAGCCACCCATCGCTTGTTCTTATGTGGCTATAATGAAAGGCTGAGACAAGAATGTAGGTCTTTTGGGATAATCCACCCATATATACTGCTGATCCTGCAAGTAAACAGATGGGGAAAAGAAAATGCTTCCTTCTTATTGTAAAATGGTATGACCTTTCTAGAAACCAATTAGGCCACATGGATCAAAATCCTTAAAAATACTAATATCATGCTGTTAAAAATCTAGCTAGGCTTTGGTCTAATGGTGCTCTCACCTCAGTGAACTGAGTGATATGGCATATCCTCTAAATTTGAAAAAAAAAAAAAGGCTGAATTTGTAAAAATCCCTAGCTTCATCCCAAAACAGAATGCCACCTGATGTCACTTTTTAGCATTGTGCTTTTCTTCTGTCTCATTCAAAATCCTGATATATGTTGAGAGAGTTAGGCCCTTTTTTTGTTTCTCTCATTATTTTCCTTTGGTTTGTTTTGCTGTGTTCCCTTAGCAGTATTTTAACCTTGACTAGACGGCTGCTAAGGGGCTGCCTGGAGTGACACCCAGTGGTGATAATGAGTCCTGACGGCAGCTCCTGGCTTCCCAAGGGCAGCTAACTCAAAGAGCCTTTCCCATGAATGTCTCCCTCAAAATTCTCTTTCAGAACTTTTTTCCACATTTCCTATAAGTGATGTTTTTATTCCCCAAGGGTAACCATTTATAGGAATCTAAGCCATTTTTTCTGTTAAAGGATGTTTATTAAGTAGCTGTTGATCAATCATCTACTCTATAGAAGCTTCTAGAAAAAAACTATTGTTAGCAAATGGTCAAGAGTGTTCTTAAAAATAATAGCAGAGTGGGAAGCTTCTTTGACATGAAACAGCCATATCAAATGTCTTCTATGCTGATACCCTGTCAACGCAAACCAGTCATTGCAGAAGCTCCTTTACTTAGAAACTTTTACAGAGAGGAGCATAACTACACGCCAAGGTGAACAATGTGCCAGCTGTTCCCACCACCAACAGGCAGTGGCGACAGTCACTTGGTACTTCTGAACATCTTTAGGAACCTAACCTATTAATAAACAAAGGAATTAACAGGATCCTAGAGAAAGAGCTAAAGCAAATCATGACAAAAAGCAAGTAGTCAAAGTTTCTATCTCAAAGTCCCTGGTAGTATTTTGCAAAGGTCTTTCCTTCATTTCCAAATGTCCTTCCAGTGATCTTCACTGGCCCCCTCCTTAGATGTGAATCCACATGCAGCTTTCCAAATACTATATCCATAGTGCCTCATCACTTTCTGTTGTTTCTGGCCAGTGAGATAAATAAGTAATTTCAAATTGACTGAAAGAAGTTAAGTCATTGAATACTGTCAGAAATGAGGAGGTAGAGTTGTCATAAATGAGAAAGTCCATGATCTTGAGGGGTGAATAATTGTAGCTTTCTGTAAGGCAAAATCATTTTCAAAAACAGAAATGATATTATTTGAAACTCCTGTATTAAGACTATTCCAACACGGAGTTGTGAGATCAAGTTTTGCCAGTCACTTGGTTATATACTTTAGCCATTTTTATAATGCCACGAGGTCAGATCAAGGCTTAATGTGGTCTTTTCTAATTAGAGTGCTTAATATAAATGGAGTAGGAACCCCCCTCTGCCCCTATGAAAAGAATCAGTAGAGAAATCAGCTTGCTATTGACAGAACACAACATTAATCAAGACTAAACACCCACCTGAGAACAGAACGCCCCCGAAAGTCAGTACACTCGAAGGGGGAGTGACAGAAGCACTGGAGTCACCGTTGGATTTGACTCCCCATCCACCACCTACTAGGCGGCTGACCTTGAACTAGGTATTTAATCCTACCAAGCCTCAACTCATATCCACAAAATGTGGATAATA